>NW_015506122.1:400113-429516 GCF_001515645.1 Sinocyclocheilus grahami | reverse complement strand
ATTAATCACTTTTGACAGGTAGTCCCCCATATTTTCTTCTTATATTCATTTACAGTCTTAACACTTTTATTTCAAGTAACACAAATGTTTTTTATGCCAAGTTTAGATTTAGTTAATTACCCAGTAAATACTGATATGCCATATTCATACAATACATATAGCAACAGCTTGTGTTTATGTTGCTCTTGTTTAGATTATCATAGTTTTCACATACAGTATATAAGGCATAATTCATATTTTTATGAATATGATTCTTTTTTTTTAAGATCGAAAGTCTGAGTCTGGACAATAAAATCTATATAAAAAGCATTTTCAAAATAGCAAAAATAAATAGCAAAGGCATGGTGAAAAGTTTCCAAGACAGTTTTAATGTGACCTTCATACAACAAAAAGTATAGATGATAGATAGATAGATAGATAGATGATAGATAGACAGATTGCATACAAACAGAGGATCCTAATGCATACGGTTCCAGTGTTTGTGTCCATTCATTACTGTATCGTTTAACCTGACCTCTTTGGGACACAGAAACATATTTACCCAGCAGATGCTTCACCACGGGATCTTTCCTGTGCTGCTTTTCCACATCTGAAGCAAGGAAGAACAAAGAACTCAGCAAGACAAAGTTGAGGGGAAAGGGCCCTTGGTTACATTTCAAGTGATTTGTTAGAAAAGTATTTGCGTTGGCCATAGTACATACGCATGACATGATGAACACCTTATGTTAATAATATGTAATGTATTACATCATTGGTATTGGACATTCTTTTACGGCTCTTTCCCCAAGCACAACATCTCTGACCGTTAACACTAGTGAAGAACTGAAGCATGTCATAAAGAAAGAGCCGCTCCCCAGCTCAGGTCCAAAGGCTGAATGACAGCACACATCTGCTGTATGTTCTCACTGCACACAATGCCTATATTTCCATGCACAAAACAAACAAAAAAAACAAGACAAATCGCCAGTTTTGCATGATTGCAATTATCTTTATTAGAACGATTGGTCACACTTTATTTTAAGGTCCAATTCTCACTATTAACTAAATATTATCTACGACTTTTGCCTCAATAAACTCCTAATGTGCTGCTTATTAGTTAGTAAGGTAGTTGTTAAGTTTAGGTATGGGGTTTAAGGATTAAGGGATCCAAAATATGATCATGCAGAATAAGCCGTTAATAAACTAATTAATGCCAACTAATAAACAGCATGCTGGTTAAAGTGAGAATTGGTCCTTTAAAATAAAATGTTACCAAAATATTATAAATTTTTTAATTAAAGGGATAGCTCACAAAAAAAAGTAATAAATTCTGTCATCATTTACTCAGCATCAAGTTGTACCAAACTTGTATGAGCTTCTTTGGTCTGTTGAACACAAATTAAGATAATTTTTGGGTAACCAAATGATAACTCTTTAGTTTAGGGACCAATTCTCACTAGTAACTAGTTCCTTATTAGCATGCATATTACTAGCATATTTGCTGTTTATTAGTATTTATAAAGCACATATTAATGCCTTATTCTGCATGAGCAAATTTTAGATCCATAAATCCTTAAACCCCATACCTAAACTTAACAATAACCTTACTAACTATTAATAAGCAGCTAATTAGGATAGTTAAAAGTTAGTCAACAGTGAGAATTGGTCCTCAAACTAAATTGTGACCAACCAAACAGTTGTTGGTCCACACTGACTTCCATAGTGTCAGGAATGAATGAATGAATGAATGGATGAATGAATGAATACTACTATAGTAGTCAATGGGGACCAGAACATGTTTGACTGCCCACATTCTTCAAAATATCTTCTTTTGCGTTCAGTAGAAGAAAGAGGGTGAGTAAAATGGTGACAGAATTTTCATTTTTGGCTGCTATCCCTATAAAACTTGGACCAACTGGACTTTAAACACTAAAATAAGAATATAGAGAATATAAAATATTTAAATTACTTGAAACACGTTACCTAAAGACATTTCAATGGAATGGAAGTCAAATAAATCGAAATGGATCACAATCTCAAAGCCCTGAGGATGAAAATGTAAAATGTAAATGTAATCCAATAAACTGTAGAAGATGACACTGTTGTCAATGGCTCAGTGTGTTTAGCAGCGTGATCTGGCCGTGTGACATGCTTTGTCTTTGTGAATGGGAACTGACGTTAATGGAATAAAGAACTTGATTGTCATTGTGCAAAGCCCACAGGAACTTGGCAATGAATCTCACATGGAAAACTCATTCAGGCATCTGACTTTGATGATGCATTGTAAGATAGAGCCCCATCAACAGCGTCAATTATTCATTTGGAATAACTAATATGTCTGGATAGAGGCACGAGATACAGAGAAGCATGCCATACAAAATAACAGAAAATAACAGAGACACGTTTGTGTCATCAAAAGACATGCAATCCTTTACATCTTATTGCTGTTGCGTTTTGGGAAAAATATCATGCATAAGAGGGTGGGATGGTAGACAAAAATTAACATTTTCTGAAAATATACCCACCCTCAGGCCATCCAAGACGTTGATGCATTTGTTTGTTAATGGGAACGGATTTGGAAAAATGTAGCATTTCATCACTTGCTCACCAGTGGATCCTCAGCAGTGAATGGGTGCCGTCAGAATGAGAGTCCAAACAGCTGATAAAAACATCACAATAATCCACAAGTAATCCACGAGAACGTGGAATTGTGAAGCCAAAAGTGTCGTGTTTGTAAGAAACAAATGCAGCATTAAGACGTTTAAACACGCAGCTTTTCACTTCACAACTGTTAACTGATGGACTGGAGTGGTGTGGATTACTTGTGGATTATTGTGATGTTTTTATCAGCTGTTTGGACTCTTATTCTGACGGCACCCATTCACTGCAGAGTGAGCAAGTGATGCAATGCTACATTTCTCCAAATCTGATGAAGAAACAAACTCATCTACATCTTGGATGGTCTGAGGGTGAGGACATTTTCACCAAATCTTCATTTTTGGGTGAACTATTCCTTTAAGGTGTCATTAGCACAGTGTTCCCCTCTATTAAGTAAATTCTTTGTGTCTTACCAGCGATCACTCAACCCAACACCAGACCCATTACAATGAATCTACTGATGCAAATCCATGCAGCAAACCTGACCATTGGCACATAAGCAATTATCAGACTCAAAATGTCTATTATGTAACCAATCACTTACTACAATGCATTAGTATGTAAGATCACAACAAACTAATTTGTAAAGCCAAAATGGATTGTTTTCATTGAAATGCATCTTGATTGCATTTTTAATAAATGTTTAAAATGCAGCCCTTTTTCTAGCTGTTTTGAATAAATGGTCTATAGCGTTTAGGCTTTTAATTCCTGAATGAATGAATTCTCTCTTTGCAGTGCTTTCGTTTCTGTCAGGCTGAGTCCAAGCATCTACATGAGCAGCCGCACGTTTACAATGGCTTAATTCTGGGTTGGCGGAGAGCCAGTCTGTCAGCTGCCAGTAAAGGGTGGGTGAAAGTTAATGTCATGCCAGGCTTCATTTGGGGCGCTGGTGGAAACCATACAAAAGAATACTTGTAAGATAATACAGAGCATGCCTGGGGTTTTACAAAGGTTTACTCACTCCTTGATAAGGGCTTTATGGAAGTCAGTGCCATGTTTATTGTGAGTCTGTGTTCATCATTAAATCATCAGTGTGGATTGTGACCTAACACACATGAGCAATCTGTTCATTTAAAGGTTGAGGTCTTTGTTGATGATGCTTGATCTAGTGATTTGCAAGACTGATGATGATTGGTACGAAAGCGTCCAGTATCAGTAGCATCATTCAGAAGATTGTCTGTATTAGTGGACAGTCCAAGGTGTCTGATTACTCAGACAGGGTTTGTTTCAATACGTGATCTGATTTCTGGAAGGAAATTTGTAATAATGTTGCATTCACTGGTTCAAAGTAATTCAGTGACTCTTTGTAAAATAATAACAACTGTTAACTAAACTAAACTAAGCCATAACAATTCAGCAATGCAGATTTTCATTTAAATAAACTAAATAAACCAAAACTAAAAACTAATGAAAACTATACATTGACATTGTATATAGGCAAAACAAGATAATAAAAATTTCAGAAAAGCACAACAAAATAACCTAAACAAAATTAAATTAAAATGAAAACAAATAAAATCAAATTTAAGATATTAACAAAAACTTTAACAGTATATAACTGTGACATTAAAATAACATTGGAATGCACATGGTCTTTAGCTGGATCAGTTTGAAAAATACACAGTTGATTTGAAACAAAGAGGCCAGATTTATAGTTCTATTGTCATCAGAAGAATAAAAAATAGTATTAATAAATATATTAATTAATTATTTAAATATAAATGTAAATCACACATGTGCTGGGTACACTCTCCCTATTTTACCCAGCACTGAGTTGTATTTAACCCAGCATTTTTAAGAGTGTATGTTTGCTTTAAGATTGTACTTTTATATATTGATATATTGAGCAACTTTTCACACAACAAACACTGAATAAAGTTAAAACAAAAAAACAAAAAAAGTATTTCTTCACTAAACAAACATAGGTATGACTTTAGCCTGTAACCCAATTGCTGGGTTTGTCCCTATTTTACCCAGCACTGGGTTGTATTTAGCCCAGCATTTTTTAGAGTGTAGGGACTGTTACTTACCTGGTGTCAATCATTCAGCCAACAAAACATTGATAATACTTCTATCAAAAACATTTTTGGAGAAAAAAATTGGTTTTGAAAATTAGGTATGATTTATCACCTTAAGACATAACCTTTGCTGAGCATTATACTTTTATCTCTTACAGCCTAATTTGCATCAAATAAAATTATGTCTACCATAACTTTCATTATCTCTAACAAACATTATTACTTGATATTATGTTTATCAGATGGTTCAAACCATAGCGTCGGCCGATATCATCACCTGCTTCAAGCACTTTGATCCAGGAAGCGTGATTTCATGTGACCTCACAATCATTTGACCCATATCACTTTCAGCTTGTGATGTTTAAGTCATTGTCATTTCTACACTTTAAAAACGAATCTGTTAGTTCACTAATTCTGGCTGATGCCCAGAGCGCATCGTAGCATGAGTAAATCATACAGTTACTACATTCAAGTTTAGTTTGCTGTTGTCATTTGTTGTCAGCATTCACACAATGTTTTGTAAGAGGAACAAGCTTTTCTGTTCTGCCTGTTCCTCACACTGTCAGCCGAGGGACGCGATCAGCTGTGCATGAGAATGAGAATGTGCAAGACTGGAGGCACTCATAGCCAACCTTGATAAACACCTTTAAATATAAACCTGCTGCCAGTGGCTGACATTCACATTGGAGAGGTATGCTAATGCTGGAATCTTGTGCTTTGTCATACCCATTGAGCAATGACACATGTGGACTGCAGCTCTGCTCTGACTTCCTGCAAGATATACTTTTCTCAGGATTGCCAAACAAATAACGAGTGCCAAATTTCTCCCTAGGGCCCTGTAGGAAGCATCACAGAGGACCTTAGTGTCCTGTATTGATGGTCCTGCTCTGAATTTTCAGTTTCCAAATGATCAGATGTGTTGGTAGCTAACTTTGGAAGCTTCCATCTATGTTTTCCTGTGTACACTTGATAACATGTTGATTAACAGATGCCCAGTCTAACTTTAGAGGATAATACTGAAAGAATAAGAAGACTTCAAGGTTATGACGCAAGATTTGACACATGGTCTTGACCTCCTTTCTCTTCTTCATTCTAAGTAGAACTAAACATGTTCATAAAATTAGAGTTTCAGCAAGACTATGGCTTGTTTTACTGGGTTCAGTAACAATATTGCCGTTTTTACTGTATTTTTGATTAAATAAATACAACCTTGTTGAGAATAAAAGAATACTTATGGCATGTATATGCACACTACTATTCAAAAGTCTAGGATCGGTAAGATTTTTTCATGTTTTAAAATAAGTCCTGCATTTATTTGAGGAAAAAGTCACAATTCAAAGTAAATGTTTTCTATTGTAATATATTTTAAAATACAATTTATTCCTGTGAAGAATGTTTATTACTCCAGTCTTCAGTGTCACATGATCTTCAGAAATCATTCTAATATGCTGATTTGCTGCTTCAAGATTTTGCTGCTTCATATTTTTGTGAAAATCGTGATACATTTTCCATACAACAACCGTTCACAGTGACCATGATTATGAAGCTTCAAAAATATTCCATATTAAATTCCATAAAAGTATCATAAATGTGTGTATGTTTTATGTACTATACCTTCTGAAATCACTTGGCGTTTGAGAAACTTCACTATGAACTGTCATTTTATGGAAAACATCTCCTTATGGATCATTCAGAATTCCTCCTTATGTCTTACACTAAAGAACAACCGGAGAGATTTGAAACAATATGTGGGTGAATAAATAATTGCAGAATTTTCATTTTTGAGTAACTTATGCCTTTAATCTGCTCAGAAACCTTTTAGCATTACCCATCCAAGATTCAAGATCCAGCAGAAGATTCTGAATCACTGAGGACCTTTCATTAGTAAGTCAATCATTAATCAGACTCTTTTATTCAGAGTAACTTACAGTACACCTGACAGAAGGACACAATGATGATCACGCATGGATCACACAGCACACCGTCCTCACTGGATGCTATCTCTTGTTATCCTCCAGAGAGCATGTGCTTGTATACTTTAATTTGTTCTTATTTTGGCTGAAAGAAATGGAAATCATATCATCCACAGCAGTAGCCAAATCATCCACAGCTTAGTGATTTCATTCTTCTTGCAGAACAAGGATGAATGTCTTGTTTAGTCTTAATTCACGATAACACTCTCTATAGCTAATCTGAAAGAGGTCTAGTGTGCTTTCGCTCAGCTTATAATGCTATGGAGTTTTAATGCTTTAAATTATGCTTTGAATGTATTTTTTTGATGTTTAATGTTGCACTAAAAATTGTGCACCAGAATCAGCGTCTTACTCTTAGTGCTGCTTAGATTTTTCAGGATTCACTAACGTCACGTCAACAATTTTTATTTTTCGTTGACTGTCTATAGTCAGTAAACTTCATGATAACTCAGCTCGGTGCAAATAAAAGCTTGATGTTCAACGTCACAAAAATGTTTCCTTAATTTTGTAAATGTATTATTAAAATTATGATGTAATTGTCTAACACAGAAATACTTTGTAATAACTGATCCTTCATATGATCAGTTTTGGAATTTCATAATTTTTTAATTTTTTTTGTGTAATATTTAAAAGGAGATTTTAGGTATTTGTTTTTTATTATATCTTTTATATTTGCATTTTGCGTGTGCATGTGCCTCTGTGTATGCAGAGACATCTTTTAACTAAAATGATTTATTTACCCCCAATGCTAAGGTCATCCTAAAATCAAATTCCCTACCACATGGGGGAGCTGTAACTTCATAATGGCATAAATGCATCTGTCTCGAATGAGACCTCAAAATAGGATTGCTGACCCTTTGGGCCTGTAGTATTATCACATAACAGTTTGTCAAAGAGAAGTGAAATGATCAAAATTATTGACTGATTTTAGACAGTTGTTGCATGTGTCCCATGCTGACATGATGAGTGTCCATAATGAGTGCCCAGTGTACCATAAATTAGCTATTGAATTATGATGCTTAGCTATATCATATTTTATTCTTTTTTTATTCGTTTTATTCAAACTATGTTTATTTCAGACCCTGATTGAAATGAACAAGAATGCTACATTTCCCCAGGTGTTATAGACCTTTTTGGTTCCATCCTACATTTTTCTCGTTAAATCCTGTTTCACTTAGAATTATGTTACATTATGCAAGATAAATTGGTTGTGAACAGCATTTGAACCTCACATGACTCCTGGACCACTGTGGACACCTGTTAAGGTCACGGAGTGTATTTCTGTGTGACCGCTCCAGAAGTGGTGTGTGAGGTCTTTTTGTGACATGGTGTGAGGTCTCTGCCAACTGTGTGGCTTGTGTGGGCAGAGGCGTTTGTGTCTCTCTGTGTGTGTGTGTGTGTGTGTGGTAAAGCAGAGAAAAACACTTAGGTCATAGGTTCAAATGAGGACATTACAAGCCTTTGACCTGTGTCATCTGTGTCCGCATAGCCCACCCGCTCTATCATAGTCTAGGATATGTTAACCTTATAGGAAACCATTAAGATGCTATTTAGGAAAGGCCACAACTACTCTTTATATTTTTAAAACTTACTTGCAGGTCAACAATACTGTTTATAAACCACAACAGTGTTGTGAATTTCTTGAAATCAAAATCCTATTCATTTTCTCCATCAAAATAGTTAAACAATCATATATGCATGAGTGTCGATACCATGTATGAGGGTGGGGCATCATTTGTTTGCCTGTTGCTTTTAAAGGCATCATTTAGTCTTTGTTGCAGGATTGAATTACAGTTACACTTACACTATGTTGTTATAACACTAACAGTTATCTGACGTTTTTTCAAGGCTATAGGCACCAGAATACAGGACATCTACTCCAGTAATTTTTTTTCCTGACGCTCATGCATATATGCTACTAAAGAGGCCACACGTCTGTAATTACAACTTTCATGTTAAAAAGTGTGTGATTGGTACATTTCCAGTGAAATATTGCATTGAACATAATTCTGAAGAAATCAAAGAGCGACATGTTGCGTCACATCAAAAGTGTGTCACTCCAATTCTAATAAATATCTTGCTCACTTTCTGTTGCCCCAAACATTTTATTACACCATCCAAATTAAATTAAATAGTATAATTTTATGAGTATAAGTATAAAAAGTATAATTTTTATAAATAAAGAAGTATAATTGTACAAACTTTCACCTTCAGCTCATGCTTTTTTATTTTTTATTTAAATAAGCATAAGAATAACTTAAACAAATATGTTCAAATGGGAGTCTCAAGTATGATCATCATGCTTTTGAGGAACGTTTGTTCATCTCTCAATCACCATTATATTGCATTGTGTTATATGTTTTGATAATCAAAGTAAGCATTTAAATATATATATATATATATATATATATATATATATATGTATTTATAATTTAATCTTAATTTTTGGCCATATAAATATTGGCATCTGCACAAAATTGCATATTTTATATGTTATAGGGAGCAAG
Organism: Sinocyclocheilus grahami; assembly: GCF_001515645.1. NCBI lineage: Eukaryota > Metazoa > Chordata > Actinopteri > Cypriniformes > Cyprinidae > Sinocyclocheilus > Sinocyclocheilus grahami. The sequence goes on along the minus strand of NW_015506122.1, from coordinate 420,381 downwards.
GAGACTCAAACTGAGCAAAAATATGAAAAAAAAAAAATACACCTTTTCTACTTTTAGTATAATTTCATATGTCAGGCTTTACAGTGTTACATAATCATTCTTAGATGAGCTTTAACACTTCTATTATAGACAGACTCAAGCTGCTGCAACATGTTGTGATGCATTACCAGTCGTTCCAGTGTAGACACTGTGTCAATTAAGTCTATGTTGCTATGGAAACGGAAATTATACCAAAAGATCCAAACAGTGACTGCCACTCACATAAAGCATTCACTGTAAAAAATGACCGTGAATTTAACGGTAAAAGACTGTAAAAATGCTACAGTAAAAACCTGTTAAATGGTTAACGGTAAATTCCCCTACTATATACGGTGAAAAACTGTATTGGACATTACATGTATTGGACATAAATTTTACGGTAGTATACCGTTTTTGGAAGTGAAAAAGACGTATAATTTACAGTGAATAACCGTAAATTGACATTCCCAGAATTCCCTGCGTTACATTTCAAATTTGATGTTTTTTTTGTTGCAATAACTATGTTTCTTCTTAGTTTTTTCTTATCAGTTTTGTATATTAGGGTTGTGTGTTACACCTAATGTTGTTAAATGAATGTATATTGCATTATTTCAGTTTCATGTGTGTTACCGTGATGGTGTTTGGTGTTTCTGTGAACGACACTGTGCACCTTCTATATATGTTATTATTTAAAAGCTGCTTGTGATGGGCTTTGGTTCATCATGTGACTTTCTCATCACCTCCTGCATTTGGTGGTTATCAGTGTATTACAAAGCTACAAAACAGATTTCAGTACTTCAATAGGCTGGTATATTAACATTATATCAGTTAATGAAAATATGGTATTTAACGGTAAATTTAACCGTAAAACCTAAAACGTTGCTACCGTATTTTTTACGGTAAAATTCCGGCAACCACAGCTGCCGTTTTTTTACCGTACATTTTACGGAATTTTTTTACAGTGTTGCAGATGACATAAATGATTCACTCTACCTACACTCTCAAAATATATGCATATATGTTTAGTATTTTGTAGTCAAATGCATGGTATCTTGCACCTACAGTAAAGTCAGTGAGTATCAGTCAGTAGTTTTGCATTTTCAGTCATGACGTTCGATGATGTCATCCACAAGGCTTCACAAGGCTTTTTTTATTGTGGTGTGTACAACTCAGCATCTCATATAAGATGCTGTAACATGAATGTTACAAAAGCCGTCTAGTTCAGGCTCAAGTCAGGCTCCATTGAGGTTTTGTCAGCAGACCAAATGGGCATGTAGGACATGGATAACTTGGCGAATGCATCACACCGATCATCTTAATCTGCTGGCTACCATGCAACATTCTGTTGAAGGTCATAACCACACTATTTTCTGTAATTGCTGACTCTTGCTTTTACAGGAACTTTACATGCAGATAAAGTGAGTAAATTTGGGGCATTTGAGGTTGCCGAGCATTGAAGATGAGAGCTTCGCTTTTCTCTGCACTTTAAACCATTCATTAACCTCTGAAAAGCATGAATTTGCCCATTTCAAGTTTTGGCCCTTTTCTTGTAATCAACAAAAGCCGCTCATGCAAATATGCATGGACGCATTTAGACATAACTGCATGTTTATAAATACAGTGCCACCCATTTTAAATAAAGAACAGGAGACTGGAGTGTAATGAGGAAAATTATGCAAGCAAAACCAAAAGCATAAGACTGATTCATGAATGCTCAGAGTATTACCAGAATATATACTCCTTCATGTACTAAAACGTTTAATTAGTTGAGTTTGCTAGGGCAAGCTATTGTTCAAACCTCACAGCATTGTGGTGATGGTGTGTTTTGCACATGCAACTATCATTTAGATTTACCATTTGGTACACCACATTATTTTTGACGTGTTTGCTTATCTTTTATCGACTAAAGAGGCTGTGGCCTCTTGTGCTCCGTTGGAGGATTCAGTAGCTATGTTTCCAATCTGACTTAAATTTGTATGAAAAATCTGAAAATCGCGTATAACATTTGTAATAAAGCACCATTTACATTCCATTTGTTCAACAAAACAACATCTTCACTTTCTAGGAAACTGGTGCAAAGTATCAGTAATAAAATTCTAAAAAGCTGCAACCGTAAATCGCAAGTTTACAGTAAGGTGCAATAAATTACTAACCGCAATAATAAATACTGTCATGTTATCTTGCATTCAGAAACCTGATTTTTGGGAATGCATTTGTGTAAGACAGTTCTGGGAAGTAATTATACCAAATCATTTTCAGACTTTGGTTCAGACATTTCAGAATGACTAAAACAATATTTTAAAACAATATAAGAGTTTTTTTGATTGTTTTGTGCATCCAGGAATTTATTTAGTAGATGTGTTTCCATCATAGTTTATGTGCATGCATTCCTGCCTGTTTGTTTTGCCTCATTTGAGCATAAATACGTTTTCTTTTTTAATGTGCATTTTAATGTCTTGGCTTTTTAAATATTTCAAAATTCTCATAAAAATATGTGGATGGCAACATAGCAAGTGACAATTTCCTTCTTGAAAATGATGGATATATTTGAGACTAACAGTGTTTGAATGACACATGACCAGGAATGAGAATTGCAAGAAATCTAATCTTCATTTAAGGTGAACTGGGACTGAGATGGAGCAAGACCTCATGCGCTATAGTACTTTTTTTTCACATTCCCCACACAGATGGTATTGTGTACTTAAGGGACAACTCTATTTGCTTGCATTTGCACTATCTGCTTGGTGATGTGTGGACCATAGCAAACATTGCTAATGGAAGTAATCTATCAATATAACATTCACTTGTCACCCTAAGTAACGTTGTCTGAGTCAGCAGTGTCAGGTAACCCGTTGTATTCAGACCGGCCATGGAGACAAGAGAAAGAAATACATGTAATTATGTGCTTAATAACATTTACATTATTCAGTACAGATTCTGGACTCTGAACTAGGTTCAGTAGGGTTAGGGAAAAGGTTAGAGGCTAATTGTGGATTAAGCACTAGCATCATATGTAAATAGATGCACCTTCCTATGGCCAATCCATGCTGTTTTGGCAAACACAGACCTCTTTCATAATTTATTATTGATCAGTCAGTATTCCAAGGGGTTAGGCTACTATTACTCTAATTACTATTGATCTTTTTTCAAAGGCATGTAGGCATATCTTCCCCAAGGAGAAAATACCCAGAATTCCCCAACCAATCAATTCACCAGCATTAAACGTCAATGCATTTTAAGATACCAACCTCCATCGATTGTTGATTGGATACAATGTAGCAGTAGAAACCAAGCTTCAGCTTGTCAAACTGTAAGCAATTCATTAACATTTCATGTCTTTCACTAAAAAACCTGCTCTGCCCTCCATCCAACCCACACAATCACCACCTGAAGTCTTCCTCCACTAGATGTTGACAGCAGCCCAGCTTATGTTGTTTACACTCTCCAAGGTTTGCCCGATACGCATGTCAAAAGTCAATGTTAGGGAGGGTGGTTACGTCACATCCACACCCAGTAATTCCCAGCTTTATCCTAGTGTTCATCAAAACCTAACCAGTTGCCTATCTAGACAGCTTGTTTTGCCAGTGCTTCATTTTGAGCAGCTGTGTAACTTTCACAGATAAGACAATCCAAACATGTGGACACAAGCTCAGTAAAACATTTCTATCCATTTCTATCCACAATGAACATGTTTCTCAGATTTTATTCTACTTTTTTTGTCTAGATCTCTTGAAATAAAAAATAGAGGTAGATATTCAAAAAGCCATTTTTGTCAGCCATGATACAATTATGTTGTCATAAATTAAAAATACAATAACATTTAAAGAGATCAGTCATAAAGAAGGCAGGTTAAGGTCAAAGGTAATCCTGCTTGGTGGTTTGGATGTAACATCAAACCCTGAATGGTTAAAAATGACCCAGAGAAATATCACATTCTGTTTTCTTTCCCGTGCTGACATATTTCCAAACTGATATTATGGGAAAACATGGCTATTGTACGATGTGGTGATTTCATATGAACAGGTATGATGTGGAAAAAAAATGAAGCTCCATCCTTAAACACAACTGTTACTGGCACATCAGCAGATTGTATGAAAACGTATGTATGAGATTGTACGAATGAATATTAATTAGCCACCAATTTGCCAAAACAAAAAACAGTGTCATGTGTTGCATTTGTTTTAAAAATAAGCAGCAGGCTTCAGGTACATCACAACTGTGAACTATGATTTGCTAGCTGATGGGAGGAGATATTAGTGGGAGGGACATTCTCATTCTACAGAGCATTTGATTGGACAAACATCTGTGTAGTACAGGATTAATATTTCAGACCATTTTTCTGAAAGATACCGTGACTGTGCATTTTAAATGTGTGTAACTGCTGAAAGTGAATTCTGTCAGTATTTAGAAGTACACTACCATAAAGGTGACCTCAAAGTTCACAAACAGACTAAAAGCCACATTTTAAAAAATAATAATAATTTCATTTCATGGAAGGTTTATGTAGTGTAGCAGTAGGCAACATATATTGCAGGTTGTCAACTTTTACAGTATACACTGCCCAACTACATCACAAAGATGATGTTTTTATTGATGTGTTAATCTCTCGCTACTTTATTTGGATATTTGGATTGCCATACTATATTTAGATTCCTAGCTGTGTTTGGATGCTAGTGCAGGGTTCCTGGCTTAACCAGCAAACTTTAGTAACCCCACTGCTACTCGCAGTTTGCACTCAGTCTTTACGTCACCTGCCATGGCTTATTAATAGAAAAATAGTTCAACCGCTTTCTGAAGTCTTCTGGGCTTCCACAGTCACGGATGCCAGAGAACACCAAGTCCAACCTAAGATGTTCCAACCAGTGTTTCAAAAACACGTCTTGTGTAGCCTAGTTATTTACTCCCAATATCTTGACATTAATCTCAACCTTTTAAAGCATTTATGAACTTCAAAAGGCAAGCTTTTCTGTTATACAGTATGTGTTTTTATAAAAGCTCCAATGGTTGGGATTGATTCCAGGACAAGTGAGTCCAGTCATGAGGTTAAAAGCAGCTAAAAGTAGCGTAGGCTGCCGTGATACTTTCAGATGTCATGGATGCTGGATCATACACCGGAATCTCCAAGAGTCACCTTAACTCTCAAAGTAAAGGGTCAAGTCACTGGCATGAATGTAACTGTTGTACACTGATGTAACTGTTTCCAAACCCATCTCACACTCCTAACATATTTGCAGCAGCCATAGTGCATTAGTTTTTCTCTGAAGTTTCCACTAGCAGACTGGTATGAAGTAAACAAAACACACCAATGAAAAGTAACATATCATCAACCCACTGTGGTGACATTTGATGCAGCTGTATTTACGGCTTTACCAGGTGTTAATTGCTTTCCTTGTTATATTTGGTGTTGGCTCAGTCACAAGATGATGGAAAACATTCTTCAACTCGTGATGTATTGGTACACCTAAACCCATTAAGGGATAATGTCACGGTAGACTTGATATTTGACATTTGCTTCTGTAAATATTGAAAGCTGTGTGCTCTTTACAGATGGACAAAGCAGATCCTTAAGGGTTCAGTCAGCATTTACGGGTTCCTCGGTGTGGTCTGACTGCTGGCTGACCTCCAGGAGATGTTTATAGACAATGAGGGCAAGGTCATCTTCTCAGAGCAACGGAGAACTCACACGGTCCATGAAGTCAGCAGTCACTTGACCACACTGAGCATCTCTGACGTCTACAAATAAACAGACTGGAGCCACGTTGCATACTGGACAATAGAGAGGCATTCTCCGGTACACAAAGTCATAGCTTCCTTGGGTATTCAAGATGGAGAATGAATATGTAACCATATGAATTATCAGGGACGTCCTTATAATAAATATACACCACTCTCCTTTTCTTTTCAGGAGAATCTGTTGTTGGTATCTCAACCCATTGTGAGAAGGTCAAGGGTTCAAATCTCAAAGAATGCACGAACATATCAAACATATGCTTTGAGTGCCAGTTGAATAAAAGCATCTGTCAAATGCATTCATGTAAATGTATTTAGTAATCTAGTACGAAGTGCCCACTTTTCTTGAAAGGATGAAATTAAGTCCCTTTCTACAATTTCTCTTGTTTTAACATCAAGTCATGTAGTAAAATTTATTTAGTGCTTTTCACAAAACATTGTTTCAAAGCAGCATTACAGGAAAATATGTTACATTTTTATAATATCTTAAAATCTTCATACCTTATAATTGAATTGATCAGATTAGAGCTGGGTAATAAAGATACTCTCTCTTTCTATATATACAGTATATATACACACACACACACACACACACACACATATATATATATATATATATATATATATACATACTTGTATATATATATATCACTTTAGCTGAGTGATAATATAGTTTTACATTACATTTTGCTACAAAAATGAAAAATTGGCTTTTAAGATTTGCTGTTTAGTATTGACTTACACAAGTGTGCTGTATGTATGTGGAAAATGATGGATGTACCTGTATATCCAACTTTATATAAAGCTGTTATAATACAGTTCACATTTTTGAGACGATACAAACCATCACACAGCTGACATTTGCTATATATTATATATTGCCTTACGTGAGTATACTGCATGTATGAGGATAAATTTAGACATACTTATATATCCAACTTTATATGAAGAGCGATAAAATAATTACATTTTGTTTGTTTAAAAAAAAAAAAAATTATAAATAAAAATCAGGTAGTTGAGATCTATTATTTAGTATCTATCGATTTACGTGAGTGTACTGCTGTTGTCACGGTTGGTTTTTGGGTTCATGTTCATGTTTTCATGTCTTTTATTTTTTTTGTTTCGCCACAGTCATGTCCTCTTTTAGTCATGTGATTCCCTCTTTCTTCATGAGTCATGCTTTCATTGGTTCATTGTCTTGTCATGTGGTCTTCAGTCTAATTGGTTCTTGTTCCTCAGCTCCACTCTGGTTGTTCTTGTCTTGTGTTCTCCTATTGTTTGGTATTTACTGTATAGCTCTCATGTTTCATTGTCCACCGTCTTGATTTGTTCTTTTTCATCCACTGTTAGTGGGTTTCTTGTTCATTTTTAAGTTTATGTTTTTTACCAAGTCAACTCAAGCCTAGTCAAGCATTTGTTTATTGTTTATCTGCTCACTTTTGGAAGAAAACTGCACTTGGGTTCTCACAATGCTCGCCTCCAGTGGAATATCATTACAACTATATATGCTTATAAAGTTGGATATGATATATTGATGTGCGATAATATAGTTTACATTTTTAGAAGATGGGTTTTGGAAGAACTGTTATATTTTGCAACAACAAAAAAATCAGGTAGTTGGGATTTGCTATTTAAATGTATTGATTTAGTATACTGTATGTTCACAGATAAAGTAGGATGCACTATATATCCAAGCTACAGGAAGGCTTAAATGTTTAAAATAAATTAAAATAATATATAGAAATGTATTTAAATAATATTTATTAGTATTAATTGTATAAACAAATTATATCATTTATTAATCCCTTATTTATTATTTTAAAGAAATATCTTTAGCTATGCTTTTATTGTTGTTTTTCATTTTCATATTGCAGCACTTCTAATGTCACTGTCTCTACAGGATGAATCACCTTTGTTGCTTTATTCTTCATTGGTTAAAACCATCTGCTAAATGAATATTTCCTCCATGTGACCTAAAAGTTTGTACAACATGCATGACCTTGAGCCAAGAGAGGTCACATGCCTGTCCATCTGCAACTTTGCTGACTCCAAAGTTTGTAAGATTAGACAAGCTGTTTGCTTCAGCGTCGCATCATAGTTGTACTTCCTGTGGTCATGGACAGGTTATTGGGTCATGGTTAGTTTAATAAGTGAATTATAATGAACCAGAATAAGATGAAGGAAGTTTCTCCTTTATTATAAGAACTATAGTTAATTAAAAACACAGTGAGGAAACATGCTTCCTAGTGTGAGTCATGCTACTTGGATCAATGCAAATGTAGTCATCTGTCATTGGCATAAAACAAGCAAGAAGTCTCTTGAGCTGCCGTTCTCTTAACTCTGTTATGTTCACGCAATAAACAGTAGACTCATTCTTTTTCACTGTCTGTATATCTAGACAGCTGAGTTGCCAATAGGGTGATTAAGTGTCCCAGTAAGACATTATGAAGATTTGCTGTAGAAGAGCCTAGACAGAGTCTAAATCATCCCACACATTTGTGCAGATTGGTTTGTGCTGCTAGCGTAAGCAGTTTTATTAACTTGTAAGTACTCAGATGAATGCTGCTGTAAACAATAAATGAATAATGCTGTGAGACCAAATCTAAAAATTACAGTGTAAATCATCAGACCTTGGAGGAAAAAATAGTAACTGTCAGCCTAGAACATAATACACTTGACTGCAACTTATGTCACACTTAAAAATGTCTGAATGCCATGCATTAGATGCACAATATCAAATCATCTGGTACATCCAAACAAATGCAGTGTATGGTTTGTTAGGATAGGACAATGTTTGGCCGAGATACAACTATTTGAAAATCTGTAATCTGAGGGTGCAAAAAAATCGAGAAAATCGCCTTTAAAGTTGTCCAAATGAAGTTCTTACTAATCAAAAATTAAGTTTTGATATATTTACAGTAAAAAATTTACAAAATATCTTCATGGAACATGATCTTTACTTAATAGCCTAATGATTTTTGGCATAACATAAAAATCGATAATTTTGACCAATACAATGTTTTTTTTGGCTGTTGCTAAAAATATACCCAAGCGACTTAAGACTGCCTTTGTGCTTCAGGGTCACATATTGTATATTAATCTAATGGACCTCACTCATTTTTAAAAGAACAACCAGATTTTCTGAATTAAAATCATGGATCTGTTTAAACTGGGTCACTATTACTCTTCAGAGTGCCAGACAGATTTTAAAAAATGCAAGCCAATGAAAAAAAAAGAAAAAAACACAGCTGTATGACATGGAAAAGAACCATAACCAAACTGTCTTTTACAATGTCATTTTTTTATTCTTATTGTGGTGAAATTTGGGATAATATGGTGCCATTATCTGATGCAGAACTTCATATTTACTTTCTCTCAAACCCGATCTCATGAAAGTGCGTATAAAATACGCAAAAATGGACTTTGGCGTGTATATGCTACGCGATGGGTAGGTTTAGGGTTGTGGGGTAGATGCGTATCATATGTACGCGAAAACCGCGTATTATATGCACGCCAGCAAATTTCGTATCATATGCACGCAAAAACTGCGTATTATATGCACGCCAAACACATGTGTATCATATGCACGCCAAAGTCCATTTTTGCGTATCAAAACCACGAGTTTTCATTTTTATTTGCCATACTATTTATACGCATTTTCATGAAACTGGGCTCGCTTGGCACCAAAGCCAAGGGAGGATTGTTATTTGCTTTTAGACAAACTGATTCAAACACAGAGAAGTGAAGTGATACAAACATCCCAGTCCTGTTAAACTAAATTAAATTAGATGACTGGAACTAACTAGGGCAGCACGATTATTTGAGTCTCAACGTTTATGTGTGGTGTGCGCACGTCTTCATGCACGTTCTTCAGTTTCACCTACAATTGAAAGAAATTCAGGACAGCATGGATGAAGCCCCATCCACATCCTGTTTTACCTGAATACAGATACAAATACAAATGTTTTTCACACTGCAACAGATACAGCTACAGATATTGGCATTGCTGCACACCCCTAGTCTTTGCGTACCAAATGCTGCATTTTGTCATGAAATTCTGCTTTTCATGTCATGTAATTCATTCAGTCCATGAAATTAGTCAGGTTACACTCTGTATAATATCATATTACATAACATATAAAGGCATAACAGCCATGAGAACCTCCTGACAGGCCTAGTTAACAGACACAAGGTCTTATGACCAGTGCTCTTTAAGGGTTGCCAGGTCAAGGCATACTATATTTATAATAAGACGTTTTTCCACATTGCTAGTCTTAATTTAGATGAAATGGAGGAGAACCGTGATAGAGTGTCAATGAGTGCACAGTCCTCCCCCTGGATGCTCTCACATTTCATCCATAAGGCGAGTTAATGGACCTAAAGGAAGAGTGTATATGTGTGTGTGTATGTGAGAGAGAGACAGAGAGAGAGAGAGAGAGAGCGCGTTCAGTGCTTCTTGTACCAACAATTTTAAAAGCTGTGTACGTACTATTCCAGCTGCGTTTAATCTAAGTAAAAGGTCATTTTCAAAGATGTCACACAGAAATGTGAAGCGCAACGGTTTTATGTATTTATCTTTTGCTCTTCTTTAAGATTCAAACATTCATCCTCTAAACTTCTGCTAGTTTAAATATGTAATATTTCTTTTCGAGCATTAAAAATTGGAACCCATTTCAACAGAGAAGCTATCTAACAGATGTCTTGATACGTCAATACCGTAGGAAACTTAAAGCAATGTCATTTTTTTCATCCTGAGCTGTGATGTGCGTTTCTTCTCATCAGAGTTAATAGGTCACATTGACATTCACATTAGATAATAGTTGGCTTGATATAAATTTTTGTTGGACAAACATTGCAGTTGAAAACTTGGTAACACTTTAGTATAGGGACCAGTTCCTACAATTAAACAGTTGCATATTAGCACTTTATTAGTACTTATTAAGCACATATTCTGCATGATATTGTACATCCTTAAAACTTAAGAACTACCTTACTAACTATTAACTATTAAGCAAATTAGGAGTTTATTGAGGGAAAAGCTGTAGTTAATAGTTAGTTTATAGTGAGAACTGGACCTTAAAATAAAGTGTGACCTAAAATACGATTTTAGGATCGAATCTGGCATATTTTATGTTTGGCAACAATTCGTTTAACCCTAACTGATGCAGTGTGTAGCTTTTTTTTTTTTTTAACACTCAAACAGCCATGTTGGAAGATGTACCCATGTCCATATTCCAGAATGACAATGCCAAGATTCATCAGGCTCAAGTTGTGAAATAGTGGTTCAGTGAGCACGAGCAATCATTTTCATGTAGGAATTGGCCACCACAGAGTGCTGAGCTTAACCCTATTGAAAGTCTTGAGGATGTGCTGGAGTTGACTTTACAGAGTGGTTTGACTCTCCTATTGTCAATACAAAATCTCTACCAAAAAATAGTGCAACTCTTTGTGGAAATAAATGTTGTGATGTTGCATAATTTGAAACAATGCTGCAAAGCTAAAGACACTCCAACGAATTATCAGAGTGTGCAACTTATTTTTCGTCCAACTCCATCACATCCCAAACACTTTCAATGGGTTTAGTTTAGGACTCTGTGGTGGTTAATCTTTCACAATTTGAGCCTGATAAACCTTATCATTGGCATCCTGGAATATGGTTGGAATAGTAACTTCTGACATGGTTGTTTGAGAAATGGAAAGAAAAAAATAAAGCTTTGTGCTGCATCAGTTAGGGTTAAAAGAATTGGTGCCAAACAACATGCCATAAACATATTAATCACTTCAATAATAATTCAGTCCTAAAATCTTAAGTACTTGTTTATTTAAGTCTAGTCGGTGACTTTTTTTGGCTAGGCAAATTGTGGGTTGTTCCCAGTCAGCAGAGGAGGGGAATTTTCCAACAGTGGTCCGATGAGGAACAAACTACAAACCGGCAACAGGGTGTTAGGCACCCAAGGCACACTGATGCACAAGGGCAACTGAGGCTATCCCGTTAGATCTGAGTCAACAGAAGGTCTACTGTGGCACAAGTCACACAAATGATGGTTATGGGAGGAATGTGTCACAAAACACACTGCATCACACTCTGCTGCATAGCCACAGACCAATCCTCTGTTCCTATGATGACCTCTGTCCACCGTCAAAAGCACCCACAATGGGCAAACGAGCATCAGAACTGGAGCAGTGGAAGAAGGTCGCCTGGTCGGTACCTGTGCACCATTTACATAACGAAGTGATGCATTGTGGGACAGCAAGCCAGTGGAGGGAGTTTGATGCTCTGGGCAATATTCTGCTGGGAAACCCTTGGTCCGGCCATTCATGTGGACGTAAATATGACACGTGCTACTTAACTAAACATTGCAAACCAGGAACACCCCTTCATGACAGCGGTGTTCTCTGGTGGAAGTGGCTTCTTTCAGCAGGATAATGCACCCGGCCACACTGCACACATTGTTCAGGAATGGATTGAGGAACATGATGAGGAGTTCAAGGTGTTGCCCTGGCCTTCGAAACCCCAGATCTCGATCAAACTTAGCATCTGTAGGATGTGTTGGATCAACGATTTTGATCCACAGTGGCTCCACTTCGAAACCTACAGGACTTGAAGGATCTGCTGCTAACGTCTTGGTGCCAGAAACCACAGCACACCTTCAGGGGTCTTGTAGAGTCCATTCCTCAGTGGGTGGGTGATGTTTTGGCAGCACGTGATGGACCAACAGAATATTAGGCAGGTGGTCATAATGTTTTGGCTCATTGATGTACAGTATACTGTATATACTACACAGCATATAAAGTAAAGCTCAATCATGCTTACTTTCGCATTTGAGCTTCCAATTACTTCCTTTTTTGTTGAATTAAATCTGTTCACCATATAAATCAATCTAGTTACATTGAACCTCTCAATTCATATGGATTATTTTTACCATATACTTTTTGAAGCTTGAAAATTGGAGTTGTATGGGCTTTCATTGAATGGACAGAAATGATAAGAGAATATTAAAATTATCTTTGTGTTTTGAAGATGTTAAAGTCTTGTGGGTATGGAATGACATGGGGGTGAGTTTCAGACAGAATTTTGGGGTGAACTAACTCTTCGATATGGCTGTAAATATTTTGTGTTGTCCAAATGTAATTATTATACTTCATAATTCATAATATTCTGAGGTTTGTGCAGTTCTACCTGTTTGGATTTGAGCCATCAAACATCTGGGGTTGGAATGAGCTTCTGTTCAGAGATTAATTCTGGGGAATTTCGTCAAGGAAATGTGTGCCAGTAGCCGCCTGTTTCCCTTTACAACAAACTTCTGGCCTCAACAGCGCTTAAGCTTTTCTTTTTTTTTTTTTTTGCCAATAATGTTCACTCTATGTTGTTACACATTAATCTGAGTAGAAGTTTGATTTACAGACATTTCTTGTGTGGCAGTGCTGTGATCGTATTGAACAGTTAGCATTCAGACTAGCCATTCTGTTGCCAGACATCTTGGATTATGTTGCCCTTTGTTTGTCAGTGATTAATTGTCTAATTAGTGAACCTACTGTATGCCTGTCAGGAATACAAATAATACATGCTGATTCTGACTAACCATTAACAATAGATCAGCACATACTGTTCTTCTCATTTGGTTCCAGCACACTAATTTGGTTTGGTTTACCACTTATTATGCCTATCCCACATTTAAAGACATCACAGCTGACTTTAACACAGGTGCTTTAGTGCCAAAATAGAAGAATTGAGAAAATATATGTTGAAATACAAGACAACACTTCCAATACCCGTAGACATTTTCCTGACATGTTATATTGCGGCCTGATTGCTGAAACCTGAAACACTCCTTTGTCAGGCCTGCTTACACATGCATCAACACACAGACCTAAATACAATTAAGTCTTTTGTAAACACAAGATTCACTCTCCCTCATATTAAACAGACCCAGAAGACAATATAACATTACTTTCACAGAATGAGATTAATCTTACTCTGACAATATGATTCATGGTCAGGTATATCCATTTGTCTGGCACTGTGCACATATGCTTATTAAAGCTGAGTAAATGTGATCTGACTCCTATGAAGTCGTTTAGCTTTCTTTGATAATTAATACCCGATTTATGGATGGGTGGGGTTCACTGTACATTCATCTCTTTTTAATGGATATTACTCAATGAAGAGGACCTCAGTAGAGCAATGGTAATGTGTCAGGTGAGTCATCATACCTTTACCTGAAAATCCTGACCCGTAGGCTATTCTCATTCAGCCGGCGGAAACCAGATTGTTCAGGTATTTTCATTCAGCCAGAAGAAAAGCCAGATTTTCTACGCCTCCATTTGACTTATTGTACACGTCATTTGCAGGCGAGTCCATGAGACATGACTTTTGAATTGCTGTCCTTCACATGACTGGGATGTTATAAATTGCTTTGTGACATTCATCATGAATGCATTGGTAATGTTCAATGGATCATGACTAGTTTGGCAGAAGAGTGAAGCAAAGGTAAATTTCAGGTAAGTTAAATATTTAGTTCAGTCTTTAAACTCTAGATGGCGCAGACTGATAAGTCATTTACATGCAATCTGCTAGCAGTTACATTAAGCTGATTGGCCTATGCTGTTTGCGTGACATTTGTATAGCCTGGTTCACTGTAAGCCTGTCCTACAGTTCCTCTGAGACCCTCCACCTCCTCCAGCACCACCTGTCTAAATCTGCTATGGGATTTATGTATGCTTGTTCATGCAGCAGCATCAGTATATCTTACATGTTACGTGCACAGCTGAATGTTTTTGTATCTATTTGCAGTAGAAAGTCCATACTAGATCTGTGTAGCACCAAATATATTAACATCGTCAAGTCCATTAACGTGAAAACTATTCTGAGAGTTGTCATGATTGAAATGCGTGTAACAGAGATTTCAAATCTGGAATTTATTCACTGCTTTCACTTATTTATCATAAGATTTAATTCATTTGATTAGTTGGAGTGCTTTCCTCATCATTTTGTTTCATCTGCAATTTGTTCTGTGGTTGTTGCGGGCGCTGGAGCAGCTTGTCTAGTACCTCCTGATATTTTGATATATTTCAGATGTTATGATATAGAACATCATAGCTTTAAACTAGTTCAGAGTTTTTAATTGCACCAGTTCTACAGATGTTTAAACTATGTTAAGTAGACACACTTTTTTTTCAGCAAAAGTGATAGTATCAACATACCGAAGAAAACATGATACTTGATTTCTGACTTTGTTTTCCTTTGATCTCTGTTCCAATGAATTATGCCAGTGGCTTCAAGAAAGCGTTATCTGAGTGTCTTTACAACAGTTCTCTTGGAAAAATATCGACAGCAAGTCAAGAAGCAACATGTCATTTCTACCCTGATGTAACCCCTTGGCAAACTACCTCATACAATGTGTGTGAATGATGCTGTTTGCTCCTTGTGAAATGCTATTCCAGTCATCCAATGGTGGATTAAGTTACATTGCAGGTTCATACAGTAGTAAAAGCTGGATTTAAAAAAAAATAAACAAACAAACAACTTTGTTTACTTTGAAGGAAATTTAAATGGTTAACAGGGCTAATCCTTTCATTAAATATTACAACTTTGAACTTTTAAGAAATGTTTTAAATGAATACATTATTTTGATGCTTTTAAATTAATATAAACTTAGATTAAAGATTATAGTCAATTATCCATTCATGTACCTTAAAGCCCTAATAAGAAGCTTATTTTTAATCAGCTTAATGTTACAAATAATTAATTTATATTGTGTATTTACTGTCACACACAAATGCCACTAATAGCATTCCAACACATTCTCACTGCGATTCATAACTATTTTACATTTTGGTGAATTGGTGGCTAATTTGTTATATAAAAAGAGAATATATAGTGTGTTGGATTGGTCCAGACGCTACATTTATATGGATTTGTATAATCCTATGCATACATTTTAATTTCAATCTGCCTACACCCCACTGATGTTTAGGTTTAGGGATAAATCTTCATGTGTACTTTTTCTAAAAATCATACCCTGATAGCCGGAGAAAATGACAGACCCACTGCGATTCCTTGTATGGAACAACATGCTACACTCAGGTGTTGAGAGGAAAGTAACCTGAAAACTGGAGAAATTGGTTTCTGTTCTCTTTGTATGTGTCATGCTCTGAGTCTGTCTGCGTTTGCTGGTTATCATTGGCTGTGAGAGATTAGTGGGGTGTGCTGTGTGTGAATCAGGGAGAGACTGTGACTGAATGTCTGCTTTTTGCTTATCAGCATGATGAATGGAATCCTCAGAGATGAAGGGATGAGGTGACGTATGGGCACAGAGTCAGTGAAGCTGCTATCTGATCTGACAGACGCTCCTAGAGACTTGATTTTACTCTGATATTCTTGTCTGTGCGACTGAGTGCAGAAGTTTGGAGATTCACCGATTATAATGCGGAGAAAGAGTGCAATTGAAGAACTGATGCATGCAACAGAAGATGTTACAAAAGAATTGGACACATGAGCCCTCATGGACACATCATTGTCCCTGACTGACAAATTCACTACTGTAGTTGCCTTTCTCTTTGTCAGTTTAGTTGAACAGAGTTTTCAGATTAAAATGGCATTGTAAGCCTTTATTCAAATATACACTGAACAAAATTATAAACTCAACACTTTTGTTTTTGCCCCCATTTTTCATGAGCTGAACTAAGACTTTTTCTATGTACACAAAAGATACGACAGCGTGTTCCAGTTCCTGCCAATATCCAGCAACTTCCACAGTTGGACCAACATTCCACAGGCCACAATCAACAACCTGATCAACTCTATGCGAAGGAGATGTGTTGCACTGCGTGAGGCAAATGGTGGTCACACCAGATACTCACTGGTTTTCGGACCCTCCAATACAGTAAAACTGCACATTTTAGAGTAGCCTTTTATTGTGGCCAGCCTAAGGCACACCTGTGCAATAATCATGCTGTCTAATCAGCATCTTGATATGCCACACCTGTGAGGTGGATGGATTATCTCGGCAAAGGAGAAGTGCTCACTAACACAGATTTAGACAGATTTGTGAACAATATTTGAGAGAAATAGGCCTTTTGTGTACATAGAAAAAGTCTTAGTTCAGCTCATGAAAAATGGGGGCAAAAGCAAAAGTGTTGCGTTTATAATTTTGTTCAGTGTATATAGTTGTCCATGCCAGGGGTTGATTTTTATTTAACAGATTTCAGCAGATTTTTTTACTTGATAATGTATAGTAGGTGTATTTAAATATTATGTGTTTAAATAAAAAAAATATATAAAAAATAAATAAAAATAAAAAATTACAATGTACTTGTGTTAATTTGTAAAACACTTTTGCTGATTAGGGACAGGTTTTGTGGCTTAGTTAATTTTACTTGTTTAAGTATTAGAGGTATATCAGTGTATAGATGTAATCACAACATTTTTTTTTTAAATTGCCCCTTGTCCTGGAACCAGACATTCAGTTTTAATATTTTTTAAAATGTATATATTAGTTTATATATTAATATAATATCTAACTATTTTTATATTAATTATAATATATTATAATATCATAGAGTAGAATATATAACTGTGTGTTGGTACATTTTCATATACATATTTTGTATCATCCTGCTCTTTCCAGTTTTTCACAGTGTTTGAGTTCTCTGTACACCATGTATCTCAAGATACATTTTATGACAATCTTTCAATCTTTTAAAACATTCTGCCAAATAACAACTACAACAAGCGAAATGTTACGTCTCTATAGCAACAACTGGCTCCTCAGAGGCTTTGGAATTTATAAAACACAGTGCTGAAAATAAGTTACAAAGTAAAGATTATAAATGGGAACTATTACAACTGTTTACTTGCAGGATGAACTCATTTAATTTTATTAGAACTAGCTATAAACAAAATTGGTGTATTATTTATTAATACATAAGATACAAATAAATGCATGAACAAATGTTCCCATGCTTAGAGTTTCTGCTTTCAAGCATACTATAGAGATTTGCACGTGCTTGCCTACTTTATAATAGAGGGTTAAAGCTTCAAAAATATATTAATTGGTTTTGATCAGTGAAAATAAAAGTTTAGAGTACAATTTCAATTTGCTGAAAATGTACTCACCCTGAGGACATCCAAGATGAATTTGTTTCTTCATGGGAACAGATTTAGAGAAATGTAGCATAACATCACTTGCTCACCAATGGCCCCTCTGGAGTGAATGGGTGCCGTCAGAATGAGAGTCCAAACAGCTGATAAAAACATCACAATAATCCACAGAAGTCAAGCACTGTTTAGGAGCCAAAACATTTCTAAACAAATATGTGGGTAGATTTTGATGTGAATGGACAACAGACTTTTTCACTGGAGGAAGTAAATTACCATTATTTGTATACATACATATTGGGGTCTCGGTGTCCTTAAGCATAAAAACAGTAACACAAAGAGGATCATAATACAGATTAAAACAAAAGATATGACAAATGATGAGCAGTGATACATATTCATTCGAATTCCTTTGGACATTCTCTGAGCGTCTGGGACTTGGCTCACTTTCCGCATTCAGGTTCCTGGCCATGGAGCCAGATTAGTGTGTTTATTCAAGCAGAAAGCGATCAGTTGTGAATGATGTGAACAGCCACAAATCGACATTTGAACTATGAACATTTGGAATGTTTTAATCGTAGCTTAGGGCAGTCTTAGGTCTAATCGCCATCATCCGGGTGGGGGGCTATGAAGAAAGGTCACCCATTACAGTTACTTGGCATTAGTAAATGCACACACTGACATTTTTCACACTTGGAAAATCTTCAGTGAAGCAAGCAACTGTAAAGAAAGAAGTGAAATATGTAATATGAATGAGCCCAGACGGTCTTCCCAAAGACTCCATTAGTATATGTGTGCGTGTCTATCTGTATCCCTCTGACTTGCAACTTCTAGTTGCTATGTCATCAGCCAGGCTCGCTTACATAAAGAGAGTTCCTTTGGTTGTGACTTAATGCCAACTTTAACCTTGTTACTCAAAGTCTATTTTTAATTAAGCAGGTTTTGTTACTCACACGTTTACACATGTCATTCCAAACCTGCATTTTGTTTTCATTGAACACAAAAGGTGTTGTTTTTCAAGCTCATATAGACCAACTAAGTCTGTCAAGGTCCCAAAAGCACAAACAAGCATCACAGAAGTAGTCCATATGACTTCTATATAAAGTCTTTTGAAGTCATACAAATTACTTGAAGAACAGTCCAAAATGTAAGTTGTTAGACACTGAAAATCAGTATCAACAAAATCCATCGTTGGATTTAGATGCATGGATTTTGATGTCATCATTTAGATGTATTAACACAGACTGTTTAATGCAGCTCAGAGGTGGAATGAATACATTTACTGTGCAGTTACAATTGCAAAAAAAATGTGAATGTGAATAGGAAATGATAATGATAAACTGGCAGTAGGTTGTGGCAAGTCTGAGTAAGTTATTCATAGAATCATTCATTCTGCAGATTCATTCAAACCAGCTAATTCATTCATGAAGAGAAGCGAATGACCACTATCTTTATAAATGGGTCATTGACTTTTCAGATTTGTTCAAAAACAAAAGGAGACAACACTATTCTGCTTTGATTGGAACTATTTTCATTGCCAAATAGAGTCAAAATTGACAATGTGTCTAAAAACTGCCAAATAATTTTAACTGATTGTTTATTGGACTATTGCATAAAAATTTATATCACATTTGCCATCATGCTTGCGTTTACACTTTAGCTCGTGTGGTATTTCTTTAGTATGTTATTTTATGAATTGAATATAAAACAAGATGTAATACAATTTACAATTAGGACAATTAATTTCTTAATTTTTGGGGGTATTTTCATTAAGGGCTCACAGAATTAGTACTTAAATGCAGTTGTCAGGTGCACACTTAATTGAGAATTGATGCAAGGACAACATTTTAATTAAAAACTAAATTATAACATTTCAAGACAGAGTGCTGACCTTCCCAGAACTGACCCTAAACTTACCAGAAACATACAGCCATGCGGCTGTTTTTAAATATATTTCACACAGTCATCCAATTGTTCAGTTGAGTAGCTTTTGGATTTTTTTGGATTTCTCCATGGGACACACAAAAATGTATTACAGAGATTCTGAGAATATGCTGATCCAGTTGAAATGGGGCACGGAGAGAAAATGAGTAGCTCTGAAGAGACTGGCGCCGAAGTTGGACATAGCTGTCTAAAAATCTGAAAGTACAAGTGCAGGCGGGTGGAGACGACACGAGCCTTTACCCCCTCCTTTGCCCTGTGAGTCAGCAGCTACACCCTAAAACACGCTGCTATGAAGAGGAACGGACATCATTCTTCCTTCAAATGTGGCAGATTCATTTATAGAGGTCATTCAGTAATCCATGCATTTGTGTCGCTCTTAAACAGTATGTCAAATCAATCAGTGGCGTAGCAAGTCAGCCCCGGGCCCATATGCAAAAACATTGTACACCCCCCTCCCCCCCCCCAACCCCTTTTCC
>NW_015506122.1:383125-400103 GCF_001515645.1 Sinocyclocheilus grahami | reverse complement strand
CCCCCCCCCCCCCCCACACACACCTTTTCTACCGTTCCTGAGGTTAATTACATTGCGTGACTATCCACAAGCCGACTTATTGACGTGTAAATATTTAACGTTTTCAAGTCCATTCATTATTTGTAGTGCGCCAGCCACCCAATAATCGCAATAAGACTGTTTTGTTACTTTTAATATAAAAAAATGTAATCTTTAAATTCTGTAAATTTTATCATGAAATACATACAATAAATGTGTTTTTCCGCTCTTTAATGTGGCGTGAGATCACTGCATTCGCCTCAGTTCATGCGGCATGTGAATCATCTTTTCCTCTTTTCTAGCACGAAATAAACATGAATGAATATCAGATGACATGTTGAAAAAAAATCTGAACAACTTAATAAAATGAATGTCTCATGTAGGCTAATCGATCAATCAGTGTTTCCAAAACTGTCAATAAAACAGCTTGTAAATAGTCATAACAGTCGTAACAACATTTACCCCAGAAACGCCAACAACTTTGCCATCATTGTTTTATTATTTTCATAAATCATTCAGTTAACCGCCACACTCTTTTTTCGCATTAATTAACTTTATTCGCCCAGTACAACTTTAATCTCATAATTTTGACTTTATTCTGAAAATATTATGGCGCTAAAACGCCGTCATATTTACTAAATTACTTAATGTAAACACTCTTGGCACAGTGGCCCAAAATGCAAAAAAAAAACCAGAAAGAAAGAATGGAAAAAATGCTATGACATTTCAGTTATCATAGTTCAGTAATTAATTTAATTTAATTCTCTGGGCCTTTTTCGGCAAATTCATCCACTATGTCCATGGTGTTTAATTTAAGGCTTTAAGTATTCTCAATGGAAAGAATGGCTACTTTCAATAGTCTTTCGATAAAAGAGAATTAAAATGAAAGAAAGAGAATTAAAACTGTGCAGGTGTCGCTGAAGCTAGATGTGATACAGTCTTTTCAACTAGCTAGCTAGCTATTATTAATTATTATTTTATTTGGCCTTGGCAATGCAGCGTTTGCACGTAGTTTTAAAAAAATGATGCAGTTCTGTGGCAGCAATATAACAAATGCATACAATAAATTACCGAGACCTGCACATGACATGCAGACAAAAAAATATATATATTTATTGTGGCCATGAATTAAGAATACGTTCCCTCGTTTTAATTAAATGGTCCTCCTTGGCGAGCCCCCAATCGGACCCATATGCACATGCATGCACTGCATACCCAGATGCTACGCCCCTGTGTCAAATGTAAAAAGTGTCTCTAAATGTGCAGTAATATTTTATGTTGTCTGGCGAAATTTCGCTGTCGAACAATCTTGCATTTCAGATGAGGGTGAATGTTTCCCCACGCAGATTTCACAATGGGTTCAGGTTAGTCGCTGACCAACAGAAAGCAGCTTTGTTCGAAGGTGACTGTGTTGTGCTTCATCAATTCTACACTATTAATAATGGACAAAGAACCCGTACAATTTTGCCAAAATGTCCCTAATGTGACCACACCTCAACAATGAACAGTAAATGTAAACTTTTAATATGTGTTAACACAGATGTGTTTTTCAAATATGGAGACATAAGAGATCTGAAATGTTGGCATTGTTCTTTGACCCATACGTTCTTTGACCTGTGATGTACTAACAACAAACATAAAAACAATCTACTTCAGTGTTAAGGTTTTCACTGTGAAAGAGCCACTCTGGGCTAAAACATTTTTTTGACAATTTATAGAAAATGTAATTATATTTTACAAAATTTGTGTCCTAAAAATGTTGTACATCAACTCTGATACTCTGCTAATTATTCTATAAACTAACATAATATTGTTATAATGACATCATTTCATGAAGTGGACTCTGCAAGGAGGACTTTGCTTTATCTGATGTGTTCTTCTGTTTGTCAAGGTTCAATCCTAAAATGTCAACCCTGTTACTAAGTTCTTCGCGTCTCAGGACATTAATAGATGGACATTAACTGATGAACAGAGGATCTGTTGATGAGCAAGTGACAGAATGCTAAATTTCTCCGAATCTGTTCCCATGAAGAAACAAACTCATCTACATCTTGGATGGCTCAAAATATTTTGGGTGAACTATTCCTTTAAAATGTATAATAAGAAGAGAGGCAATGGGCTGAGCGATAACATATTATTAATAATATATTTAGATGCAGGATATGACAGACTGCTGTAAACTGCCAGTGTTGATGTCATAACTATTCATCAAAACTATTAGATCAGTGTCTGTTGCAGAAACAATAAACTTCTGCATGACACAAAGCTTGACGTGACAGTGGCACCAGGGTTTATGTAGTAACTTTCAGGTCATTCACTTCATTAGATGATTCATCTCAACCACGTGGCTCACACCATTCTGTGCAAAAGGAAGTCTGGAATCACCTGAGCAGGTAGGGGTGGAGGTTTTCTAAAAAAATGGCCAATAAAATCAGGGCCCCCAGTCTGTTTACATTCTATCAGCGTATGTTTAAGAGAGGTGTGTTCGGACAGGCCCACCGCCGGCCCCTGAGCATAGCTTACATAGTCCATGTGATCAGCGGTGTGTTGGGAAAGTGTGTGGTTTGGTTTATAGGTGTTATCGTTGGTGCTGTTTTACTACATGAATGAGCTCTGGAATGTGTGTTCCAGTAGAGGTGGAGCATTCATTTACTCTACCATTTCCTCCAGGTAGCCTCATCGGGGGCGGTCTTGTGTCAAGCAATAAAAGTAGACTTTAATCTCCACATAATAAGAGATGTCAGGTTAATTGTTTAATTGCTGTATGATCACCTGAGTTCATTTGTATTATGTGAGTTGTTGCAGTGGAAATCCCCTGTTTCTTGAGACGTTGTTTCCTTATGCTTTGCTCTGGAATGTATTTGGCCGGTCTAGACTTGCTCAACTGTCACTTTTTTTTTCTAATATTTCTGGCATTAGGTTTGTCCACAGCAAAACACACACAAGTACACACTCACACAAAACTCACATTCTTTAAAACAATTATCATACCGAAACCAGTATAATATGCCTCAGTCTTGCAATGACCAGATTCTTGGGATTCTTTTGGTTTATGTATTTATGAATTTAGTTAGTTTGTGGAAAGTCTGCTGTGTGATTTTCGGTGTGCATTGAGATCCAGACTCTGATGTTATATGCAGTTATATTTACTTAAAAAAAAAAAATCACACTCAGTTCTCACAAGTGTTGTATACTATGTGGTTTAAAAAATATGTAAATTTTTCACTCAGATTTCACAAATAATTACAATGAAATGGCAAGTAACTTTTTGAAGAAGAAAGATTGAAGTAGTATTTTCTATTTCAGAAATAGTCTAAACTTACTCCAATTTATTTACAACTTCAAAAATCAGCTTTACACACTCTTCTGCTGTAACAATATTAGTTCTGTTTAGTGTTGTTTTATAAACAAACAGTTTTGTTATATTTTCTTGTTTGAAGTCACTATTATGCTAAATATTATTTTCACCCGCAAATCTGGTGAAAAGTAATAATTTCAAATAAATTTTCTTATTGCAGATGCAACTGCTTTGTACAGAGTTTGTTCTCATAACAACAGGTTCAGGTCATATTATAGTAACACTATAACATGCAAACATTGTGTATCAGGAATATGCTTGCTCATTGAAACTGTTTTGTCTAATAACAGCTTGTTTCTGTTCCAACCACAGTCTCCACTCATCACCACAACAGTAACCCTCAAAATAACCCCTTTCTAAATCTTAACAGTCACGTTAAGCACTAACAGCAATAACTCTGTGTCACTTTCCCAGAAACACATACAATATAATTATAGTTTTTCCCCTCTTTTTATCCAGTTGCATGCTAAGCAAGAAGAGTTTCATATTTATCTTTTTCAAAATTCGGTATTTACCTGTTTAGCCAATTTAATTTAAATTCATTTCAAATCTGCGTCTGAGTTGTGAAACAGTTAAGTTTTCTTATTGTGATAACAACATTAGATTAACTTTATTATTTGAGTTTTTGATCAATTATTTGGAGTAATTCAGACAGTACACTTATAATATCTGGATGTGTTGACTAACATACTAAGTACATGTAATGTTTTGTAAGTAATTTTACGGTTTATAACTTGAACTGTAGTTTTCACTCTTGGTGAGGTTCAAGGATGAAGGCAAGAGGATCCCAATGTGGTTAAGCTTCATTAAAGAAATTAACAGGAGCCAGAATGACAAAAACCATGAACAGGAGGGAACCAAACACATTACAGCCAGAAAACAAACAAGACTAGACAAAGAACCTGGGCAAACACAGGGGATTAAATACACAGGGTAACAAGGGGGAGGAACTAATGAATTGCTATGGTAACTAACGATGGTAACTATAGTAACAAACAAGACAAGCAGGCAAACAGGGACACTGAACACAGGAGGAGAGCACCGAAACACTGGGGAAATACATTTCAAAATAAGAGTAACACAAGACCAAGACAGGAGAACACAGGCAAGGATCATGACGGTAGTGTGTTACTCTATATTAAATTTAAAGTTCATATATTTTTGATGTACCAAATTGCAACTTCATTACAAATGTATAATTACAAACAAGTTTATAACAAGTTTCAATAGAAAATACATTGAAGTATATTTTAGTTTATCATAAATGCTTGTCAGTACATTTGGCAATACATTTTACCCATATGTCAAAGACAATAGAAGTAATTATGAGATTACATATAAAGATGTACTTAAGTCCTCATTAAGTGGATCAAAAAAGGCACTCTTAAGTTCAGCTAATAGCATGTCATATACATTTTAATTATAGTACAATTGCTTTTAAGTGCAATTAATATGCAGTTAAGTATCCTTTAAAGCTATGGTTCCCAACCATGGTCCTGGAGGCACCCCAACACTGCATGTTTTGCGTGTCTCCTTAATCAAACACACCTGATTCAGATCATCAGCTCATTAGTAGAGACTCCAAGACCTGAAATTGGTGTGTCAGAGAAAGGAGACATGCAAAATGTGCAGTGTTGGGGTGCATCCAGGACCAGGGTTGGGAACCACTGCTTTAAAGTTTTATATATATATATCAGGGGTGGCGAACGTCAGTCCTGGAGAGCCGCAGCCCTGCACAGTTTTGCTTCAACCCTAATCAAACACACCTGAACAAGCTAATCAAGGTCTGAAAGGTTACCAGAAAGCTACAGGCAGGTGAGTTTTAATTAGGGTTGGAGCTGTACTCTGCAGGGCTGAGGCTCTCCAGGACCGGAGTTCGCCACCCCTGATATATATATATATATATATATATATATATATAATTCTTTTTTAAAAGTAGGCTAAGTCTACTACTTAATTTTATTTATAAAGTGCTTCACAATGCACACTGGTCATAAGTCACTTACTGAACAGCTCCATTAAAAGATTAATAATAAAAAAAGTATGCTTTAATATATTTGTGTGTAAACCCCTAGTGCAGGGGTGGCGAACGTCGGTCCTGGCGAGCCGCAGCCCTGCAGAGTTCAGCTCTAACCCTAATTAAAACTCACCTGCCTGTAGCTTCCTAATAACCATTCAGACCTTGATTAGCTTGTTCAGGTGTGTTTGATTAGGGTTAGAGCTGAACTCTGCAGGGCTGCGGCTCTCCAGGACCGGAGTTCGCCACCGCTGCCCTAGTGAGCTTGAAGACATTGATTAGCATACTCAGGTGTGTTTGATTAGGGTTAGAGCTAAACTCTGAAGGAAAGTGGATCTCGCGAGCCAGATTTGAGGATCACTGCTGTAGAGCGTAACAGCTGCTCTCCGCTGTTCTGCGTTAAATTACAGAGGAGCACATGGGGGCAATAAGGTCCATGGTGCCCCAGCACTCATGCTGGGATCCCCTTTTTGCCCTCTGTGTCATATATCATTGAGAGCTTTACTGTGAGATGAAGTCACTACACTCTGGCACAGCACGTTTATTGCTTGTGCTACTAGACATTTTTCTAAGAGTTTCAGGGGCATGCTGAGTAAGAGATGAAGTGGCTGAGAGGTTCATAACTCTCAGGTCTCCAACTCAGCATGGAAACCACTTTCAACTTCACATAAAGACAGTGATGCGGTAGATATGATTCTGGGGAGAAACTTTTGAACAATGTATGTTTCTGATATGGCATTGTTTATTTGTCTATCATGTAAAAAGACATTTGGTCAGACAATTCTTATGTAGCATCAAGGCTGAGCTCTATTCAGAGAACTGAGAATGAGACAGTTCACTTGAGAATTTCAGAATATCTGAAAATATGAAAAGTACTAGATGTTGACCATGATGATCAAGATATTTAGAATGTCACAAGATTTTTATTTCAAATAAATGCTGTTCTTTTGAACTTTGTATTAATCAGCGAATCTCGAAAAAAGATATAGTTTTCACCAAAAATTTTAGGCAGCAAAACTTGTCACACTGGTTTCACGAAGAGAGAGTAGAGGCAGGATATATGTGCAGTAGTCTAACTTTATTTACAATAATAATACCAAATAGAAACAAGCTGGAGACAAGGAGAACTCAGAAGTTACAGCAACCCAACATAATACAGCCAAGAACAGAAAAAAAACATCTCAAACTGAGGGCTTTGAATACACTTACTAAAGGAAGGAAGAAAACAAGGAACAGGTGGGGTTAATCAATTAACAAATTATTAACTATGGGCCTATTTACACCTGGTCACTTCATGCGTTTTTTCTGATCGGATAGCTATCCGATCGTGAAAAGACGAGGTGTAAATGCCCTCCGAAACGCATTCGAGACGGATATAATGTTTTGCGACGACACATTTATGTGGCCAAGTGTAAATGGCAACGTTTTAACAAATCAGATAGATATCCGATCAGCGAAAATGCATGAAATGACCAGGTGTAAACAGGCTCTTTAGTATCATATGAACAGGAACTAGCCCAGGCAAAGCAAAGAAGGCAAAGTCACAGCCTCGTTGGGACCAAGGCAGAGCCAGGGCTCAGCAGACAGAGGCAGAGCCAGTGGGATCGAGGACGAGGATAAAACTGAAGGGAAGGAGGAGCCTGGCAAAGTCAAAAGGGTAGGGGGCTTAGGGGGGCCAACGGAGTCTGAGGGATGATGACCCATTGTGGAGCTAAGGGAGCAAGGAGCCAAGGTGGAGCCGATGCGCTCAGAGGCCTGAGGTGAAGCCAGAGGATCCATGCACCAAGGCCAAGACCATGAAGTTTAAGGCAGAGCCAGGGAGTTAGGTGGAGCTAACGAGGAGGGTGGAGCAGAGAAATGGAATGGCACCAGTGAGGACGGAGGAACCATGAAGCTGGATGAGACCAACGGAGGAGGTGGGGGCATGGTGGAAGCAGAGGAGAGGGTGGAGGAATGGGCAGGACTGGTGGAGATGAAGGAGTTAGAAGGCTGGGCGGGACTAGAGAAGACAAACTAGCTAGGTGGCTGGCCAGGACCAGCAAAAGAGGAAGGGCCAGGGAGTTGGTGGGGATCAGAGAGTTCTGTAAGTTTTCTGGGACCGGTGGAAGAGGAAGTGCTTTAGGGGTGGGAACCCATTCCAGGGTGCCCCAGTCTATTAGGGTCAGCTCAGAGATGGACATGGCTAGTGGCTCAGGCTCTAAGACGGACAATTAACTAATGATATGTTAAAGGGGTGGTTCACTGTTTTTTTTTCTAGGCTTGATTGTGTTTATGGGGTGTAGTCTAACATGTTAATGCTTCGTTTAAAAAAAAAACATTATTTTTCACATAATTTACCTTTATTTCACACCGCTCTGTCCCTTCTCTCAGAAACACCCTGATCGTTTCCTTCTTTTAGGAAGCTCCTCCCTCAGAAATAGGCAATGGGCTCTGATTGGTTAGCTAGCCCAAGTGTGTTGTGATTGGCTAAACCGCCTCTAGTCCGCGTCTAAACGTCCTGCCCCTAACCTCAGCGGCATGTGCTCCGGTTGTTTTGTAAACAAAGGCGTCGTTAATATCGCTTATCAGTTTAAGCCCGATTGAGAAGCAGAGGATATTATTGAAGAGGATCGTGCAGAACCTGTTCAAGCACGGCTTTTAATGGTAGTAGGCCTATGTTTTTTTGTTTATTGTTGTCTCATACTTTTAGATACGCTGTTATTTGTACATGCTACTGCTCATGCTAGCTTTTAATATACGGTTTTGTCCTGATTAGAGCTTTAATACAGTACGGCAACTGCACGTGCGTCCATGTTTAACGCTTCTCATAGCTATGTGAAAATAAGTGTATACTTGGAACAGTTCATTATTGGAGCTGAGTTGAATGAGAGAGATAGAGAGAGAGAGAGAAAGAGAGAGAGAGAAAGAGCGTGTGCAGAGCAGGGGGACGCGAGGAACAGTATTAAGAACCGCTGCTTTAGAGCATTGATTTTGAAACTTGTGAATCCATTAGAATCGTTAGAAGACAGAATCACGATTCATATATGAATAGATTTTTATGTGCACTTCTAGTTTTCTCTTCCTCTTCTCTAAAGCAGCGCAGCATGGCCTCGCTCCCTTTGATGCCTTTTCCCGAGGGCGGGATTTATCTGGGTTTGTGATGTCATGCACGCGGGAAGTAACTTGTTGTAGACCCTACCAGCCGTTTTTGTAGGCATTAAACTGTCAGAATTTTAAAAGACGATATCTCCGTTTGCACTGAACTTTCAGCTTCGTAACTTTGCCGATATTGTTTATGCTCAAACAGCAACATTACACACTAACTAACGTTAAAAAAGTGAAATCGCAATGAACCACCCCTTTAAGCATTATATAATGTTTGTTAATTATTTTGCATTATTTACAAACTATTTTCCTGCTTGACATTGTAAAGCTGCTTAACACCCTGATCGTTTCCTTCTTTTAGGAAGCTCCTCCCTCAGAAATAGGCAATGGGCTCTGATTGGTTAGCTAGCCCAAGTGTGTTGTGATTGGCTAAACCGCCTCTAGTCCGCGTCTAAACGTCCCGCCCCTAACCTCAGCGGCATGTGCTCCGGTTGTTTTGTAAACAAAGGCGTCGTTAATATCGCTTATCAGTTTAAGCCCGATTGAGAAGCAGAGGATATTATTGAAGAGGATCGTGCAGAACCTGTTCAAGCACGGCTTTTAATGGTAGTAGGCCTATGTTTTTTTGTTTATTGTTGTCTCATACTTTTAGATACGCTGTTATTTGTACATGCTACTGCTCATGCTAGCTTTTAATATACGGTTTTGTCCTGATTAGAGCTTTAATACAGTACGGCAACTGCACGTGCGTCCATGTTTAACGCTTCTCATAGCTATGTGAAAATAAGTGTATAC
The DNA here is from genome assembly GCF_001515645.1 of Sinocyclocheilus grahami. Classification (NCBI taxonomy): domain Eukaryota; kingdom Metazoa; phylum Chordata; class Actinopteri; order Cypriniformes; family Cyprinidae; genus Sinocyclocheilus; species Sinocyclocheilus grahami. The sequence goes on along the minus strand of NW_015506122.1, from coordinate 390,831 downwards.
TTGGAACAGTTCATTATTGGAGCTGAGTTGAATGAGAGAGATAGAGAGAGAGAGAGAAAGAGAGAGAGAGAAAGAGCGTGTGCAGAGCAGGGGGACGCGAGGAACAGTATTAAGAACCGCTGCTTTAGAGCATTGATTTTGAAACTTGTGAATCCATTAGAATCGTTAGAAGACAGAATCACGATTCATATATGAATAGATTTTTATGTGCACTTCTAGTTTTCTCTTCCTCTTCTCTAAAGCAGCGCAGCATGGCCTCGCTCCCTTTGATGCCTTTTCCCGAGGGCGGGATTTATCTGGGTTTGTGATGTCATGCACGCGGGAAGTAACTTGTTGTAGACCCTACCAGCCGTTTTTGTAGGCATTAAACTGTCAGAATTTTAAAAGACGATATCTCCGTTTGCACTGAACTTTCAGCTTCGTAACTTTGCCGATATTGTTTATGCTCAAACAGCAACATTACACACTAACTAACGTTAAAAAAGTGAAATCGCAATGAACCACCCCTTTAAGCATTATATAATGTTTGTTAATTATTTTGCATTATTTACAAACTATTTTCCTGCTTGACATTGTAAAGCTGCTTTGACACAATCAGTATTGTATAAAGCGCTATACAAATAAAGGTGACATGGCTGCTGGCTCAGTCTCAGGCTCAGAGATGCACATGGCTATTGGTACAGACTCCAGGTCCATGGCAGGTGTGGGCTTTGGCCCTGGGGCTGTGAATGAACCACAATTGACCAACATACTCTACATAGTCACAAACATTCCTCAGAGAACCATCACCAGGCAGACGCGCCCTAGTTTGTGCATTTAGTCCAGCTCTAAAAAAACACACAGAAGGAGGAATTTGGATAATGCACTAAGGGAACCAGTTCTAAAAAGGGTGGTCCTCTAATATCTGGTCCTCCTTGCTGAGGAGGAGAATCGGAACTGCTGCTAGGTCCATAAAGGGCAATTTTCTGTCACTCTTATGTGGCTGACTGTCTCCTCCTTAACAGTGGAGAAGGTTCAATGGGATGCCTCCTTCACACAATCTGTGCTTATTCCACTGATTCCAGCCCTGAATCCTCCAGACCACACCCCAGCCTCTAAGTAACTGGCAGCCACCACGGACCCAGAGCCTGCTCAAAAGCCTGCTACGGATCCCTAGCCAAAGCCTAATCTCTGTGGATTGTCAATTCCAGTGCCAAAGTCCACTGAATTGTCCATCCTGGAGCTAGAGCTTGCCGCAGTGTCCATCCCTGAGCCAGAGCTTGCTGCCGTGTCTGTCCCAGAACTGCCATGGGAGGAATTGATTCACAGAACCAGATCCCATCCTTGTGCCCACCCTCAAATCCTTCCTGCTTTGCCTGCTTTTGTGCAGCCCCTTGGCTCATCCTTGACCTCATGCTCAGCTGGATCTCCCAAATACTCAGGGTCCATTGGCACAACTATGGTCTCAGAGCCAACCTCATAAACTGTGGTTGAAGGAATTGGTCCTTAAAATAAATTGTTACCATATAGCCTATATTAATTAACTGTATTATGAAGTAATTTATGAAATTGTGGAATGGATTATGGAATACTCCAATTTGTATTATTAGTGCTCATTATATAATCAGTAGAGTGGAATTTAGTCTATTTTTAACAAAAAATATACAATGTTTTTGAGTAGTGTTTTGCCCAATCCTGCACAGTATGACTGACAGGTTGAAAGAGAGGTGAGATGTCTTTAAAAGTGTTCAATACATTGGAGATCTGGAGATAATAGAATTTAATAAGACTTCTCAGACATGTAGAGGGAAGAGTGAAGACAACCTTCAGTGTCTATTGTCAGTGGCTGATACATGATCTGGATTCAGTCCATCGTCTCCAGTCCGTGCTGGTCTGAACTGCCCTCCAGACAGGAAAATGTGACACCAGCATTGTTTGCTTAAGCACTGATTTCATGCTCCAATAATTACTCAACCATGAACAGTATCACAAGCTACAGTTACTTAATCCACTCCAAAGTCTAATAAAAGGTCAATGGGGGGAAATGTACTGTATTATTATTCTACCACTCAGTGTTAGCTCTTCATTCAGTGAGTCAGCCAGTGACCCCCATTTTGTTATATCATTTTGTTAAATAAATGTGTTTAATAAAACTGATTCTATTAATACATTTAAATATCTGTTAGAATATAATTACATTACTCTTTAAAAGTTTGATATCCCCTTTAAGTGAACTCACGCTGCGTCTGAACGCTTTGGGAACACCTCTGCATGACTGCTTCCTGAAGCACGTGTGAAATCAGTCCAATAGAGTGGCGACACGGGCAAGGTGACGTAGCAACCAGGAAACGTAGAAGCTCATCCTGTGTAAACATCTCAAAAGTGAGTATGTGTGTCTGTGCCAGTGCATAAATCAGTTCTTTAATATGGAGAGCAAAGATAAAAGGGACAAGTAGCATTTTAGGTTGTGTGTTCCTGCCTGTCCATGCTATATCACAGGTGGGGATACACAGCTATGCGTTGGTTGTCTGAGAGATCTTGAGAGAGCTGATTGTGTGCATAGTGATTGGCTGCTGCGCACGCACTGCTCCCGCTGGGCGCTTTTCAGAGAGGGCACCCAGGCACACAGTTCCTGTCCTGTAGCTACTGAGGCAGAGCGGTGATTGAAATCGTGGGGATCGCAGATGGATCTAGCAGAGGGGTTGGAGATGGGCCTGGCCTTTTCTTCGCCCTCACCTTCTAGATCCAGTGCTCTCTCTCAAGGCTCAGGAGCATGGTCTGCGGTTTCTTCCTCCCCGAGCGAGAGCCAGATGCTTCACCTCTCTTTCTCTGAGGACACTGATGTGGTAAGGATCAATCTGGATGAGGCTGAGGACTTGCCACCTCCGTCCATGAGGAGCTGTTGGAGGTGGTGACTAGGGCCGTTGCCAAATTAAAAAAATTGACTGGCCAACAAAGAAGCAGGAAATTTGTCACAAAAGCAAATTGGATGAACGTTTCCTGCATTCCAAGTGCCTTCCTTCATGTCGGGGCCTTCCTTTTTTCCCTGACCTCCTCACTGAGGTGTCGAGGTCAAAGTGTAAACCTTTCTCAGGCCGGCTCTTCAGCCCTACAGCTAATTATTACAGTATCCTGCCACTGAGGGACCAGGGCTATTGGGCAATGCCTCAGGTGGAACAGACTATCTGCTATCTATCTGTCCCCCAAATCAGAGCTATCTGTCCCCCAAGTCAGCATCATCCCTGAAGGCTCCAACGTTACCCACCAAACCATTAAGAACAACATCGGCGTTGCTGGGTAGACCTTATACAGAGGCAGGTCAGGCTGGTGCTTGCCAGCACACCATGGCATACCAGGCTAACCTGCTCAAAGACCTGGATGAAGGCGAGGAGGTGAACTCTGACGGCATCAAAGAACTCTATCAAGTTGCAGATTTGTCTCTCCGGGTCACCAATGAAACGACCAGAGCCATTGGCCGTTTTATGACAGCCCTGATGGCTGCAAAGAGACACTGAGGCTTCTGAGGGCAGGGCCCTCTGGGAAAGAGCGATGTACACCTCATCATACGGCACCTGTCTCTGCTCAGCGCTCTCAGGAAATCAGTCTGTTAACCCTGCCACCTCCGGTACTTCAGGGCACAGAGTTCTCCAGCTCTCTGTGGCTCCCTCATGTTTAGAGTTTGCACCTGGTATGACAAAAGATTTTCTGTGCTCGAAGGCCGGTTTATGTGCCGAAGGTGCCCACTAATGTCCCTCTGCACATAGTGTTGCAGGCTTTCTGTCCTCCTCCTTTCAGTAGTTCAGACTAGGAAAAGCTTAATTTAATGTGTCCAGTCAGAGCACTGGACACTTATGTCCACAGAGCGGCCCTGTGGAGAAAATCAGTCCACCTTTTCTGCCTAAGAGAGGCCTTCCGGCGACCAAGTACTGTAGACTCCCTTGCTTACGAGTTATTTGACCTCCCTTCACCCCTGGGGGGCAGAGCCCACTCATCTGGATAATCCTTATAGGATATAAGTGAAGCAGTGGGTTGGTCTTCCCCGCTCACTTTTGTTAGGTTCTATAACCTAGATATGGGAATCCACTCCACACTCTAGAGTGCTTTTGTTTAAGTTGTGCTTGCATGATTTCACACTAGACAGGCATTCGTAAGCATGGCGGAGTGGGTATTGTCATTCGCAAAGCCTTCCGATGCAGTGCAAGTTCACTTGAAGGGGGACGACTCAAGGTTACGTATGTAACCATTGTTCCCCGAAAGGGAACAAGACGCTGCATTCATCGTCCTGCCATACTTAATGCATCTCTGTGAGTGCCTTGCTTCGCCTTATCAGAAGCTAATGCTGTTTACACCGAATGCGCTTTTAAGCTTCCTGGTTGCTATGTCACCCCGCCCATGACATCTCACCACTCTATTGGAATGATTTCACACATGCTTCAGGACGTGGTCACGCAGAAGTGTTCCCAAAGCATTCCAATTCAGTGTCTCACTCCCTTTTGGGGACCCATGGTTACATACGTAACCTAGAGATTATTTATTTCTTTTTGAAAGAAAGAGTTTTTATTTCTAGATAAAATATGATTTCTAGATTAGATATTATTATCCTTGCTTTTATTCAGCAATGATGCATTAAATTGTCACTCAAAAGTGAGAATAAAGACATTTATAATGTTACAAAAGATTTATATTTCAAATAAAAGCTTTTCTTTTGAACTTTCTATTCATCAAATAATGTAAATGCACCACTCTAAGAAGCAACTTTACAATAGTAGTACTTCTGTACACAACATTATAGCAGAATTGACCTTTTAAAATCATCCCTATATTGACACACAAAACATTAAAGAAAAACAAAAATAATTTCTCAAATGATAATGGTGATGCCATTATGCATCATTCATGCAATTGTTTAGTTTAGTGTAAAAATAGGATGGTAACAGGGTAAAATTGACGGAATTGGCAGATTAATTTTGTAGAATGACTAACATGATGGTCTTGATGAATGATCCTGAAGTACATTACCTCTCTAAGGTAGAAAAACAGTGTGAGCAAGAGTGATATACAGGAAAAGATACACCTCTATCTTTGTCTGTGTTCTGCTCTAGATCAGATGACAGATGACTTGGTATATTTCCTAGGTAGCTAAATATAGGTCAGTCCTTTCTAGCAGCATGAGAGAACAGTCTCTCTCTCTCTCTCTCTCTCTCTCTCTCTCTCTCTCTCTCTCTCACACACACACACACACACACTCACAGTGACTCTAGAGGACTGCTGAGCTGCACTTACAGTTGGTTGCAGAGCAGGTGACTGGATGACGTATTCTGGATCCTTGTGAGGGAAGTTTCCACAGCAGAATACCTGATAGCAGGCACGTTGCTCCGGTGACAACATGTGAACTGGGAAATCTCAGATGGACTCTTAAAGCGATGCTTTTTACTCGGTAAACATTCAACATCTAGTTGAAAAATAATCGGTTACAAAACCGAAGCCGTTTTCAGGATTTACTATTGCTGGCTTGCTTTGTAGATATTGCATGGAGTGTAAGGTTCATGGTTACAACAGACAGGTTTACACAAGGGCCGTTTAGGGAGCATTTAATCGCTCACCCGTCAGGAGCTTGCTGCCTCCAGAGACACAACTGTTACAACTGAACATCGTAACTGTGCAGTGCTTACTAAAGAGCAAACCTTTGTCTGTCTGTACAAAGTACAGTGCAGTTCCTCTGGTTTTCAGTGTGTTATTTGCTGAGCCAGTGGCCACATTCAGTGCACCATTTTGTTTAACCTGGGCATAGACATTCGAAGAATGAGGCAACAACAGCAGAGATGCCTCTGGATCACAGGTTAACTGGCAAAGAAAATAATTAGAAATCGTGTTGCATCGCAAAACCACAGGGAGATAAATTAAAATGTAATCACCATAATGACATTATGACCCCATATTATTATTAAACTGGATGATTTATAATGGCAAACTACAAAACAAATAATAAATAAAATATAATAAAACATAAAAAGACCCCCCAAAAAAGTCCATACAACATGTGCACTAATTGACAATTTTTCATTGTCTTTTTCACACAAAGCTTATATTTATGGAAGCTTGTTTGCACCCTGGGATAAAAAAACTTTTTATTTCAAAATCAGGCTTTTTTCCCTTCATAATTCTTAGTTTGTATCTAACAATTCACACAAGGGTTTCATCTAGTTTTCCTGCCTTGTTTGGATTCCCTTCAGTGTGGATTATTAAAGACTTCTGAAACGTCATCTTCTTCATCTGTTTTAAACAACCAAGTTGTGACAATTGTGAGATATAACCTCAGAAATGCAAGATTTGCTCTGAATTGCTCTGGGAAAAGGAAAAGGGGAAAAAAAACATAATTGCGAGAAATTAAATCAGAGAGGGGGAAAAATTTGTACAAAAATATATATATATATTTTGGGGCAAACTATGCATTTAAAAGTCAAACAACAGAGGACCCAAGAGCTTTCTGAAGGTGTACATTGGTTTGAATCTCCTTCTGAAGGTTTTCACATTCCTTAGACAACCATAGGTCAAGGAAATAAAGAATTACTTATAATCCTGGTGAGGACTTTGCATCAATCACATGGTGAGTGCAAAAGGTGCTGTAATCTATATCAGTAACCTTCATAAGGATGTTTCGTAAGTAAATTGTTCCTGTAAGTCTTATAATCTAACAAGCATGTGTTATTAACCCTGGGATTCAGTTTACTCTGATTCATTTTTGTGTTGTTGTAAAACAATGTCTGGATCGGTAATTTGGTACTCAATATAGACAGTGCAGACAAAACACGGTCCTGTTTTTATACATTTCACTCTCATTTGCATATGTCTACATTAAGTTATATGCATTGTTATTGTTGATATTGGTTTCCTGTTGACACTGTCACCGATCTGAAAAACTGTAGATGGCTTTTATAGAACAAATAGCAAAAGATAGACAAAGAGAGAAAGATTTAGTATCTTCTTCTGATTGTGCAAGTATTTAACAGTCCAGTCCAAGATGATTATAATTGATGTATAAATATTCACAATAATGAGAAGTGAAGATTTTTGAAACAATTTTAGGAATGAGTCCTAAAACCGCAGGCCTCTTTTCTAAAATGTGTATAGGATCTTAGAATGTGCATAAGCAAAAAATCAATGCTCGGATTTATAAAAACGGTCTTTGATGTGCAAAAGTGCTTAGCGCCACGTCAGGTTCTAAGCAGGCATATGCACTTTTCCTTGTGGCAGAGTTAGAGTACTGTAGGAATTTGGAAATCTAGAGCATTCATCTGTGAACAATTTCAGGATCGTTTTTACATTTTATCTAGATTTCAAATCTGGAAGAGAGGTGTATGCACATTTTTTTAAGGTGTACATTCGTTTCTCTGAATCACAAGTGCGCACATTTGAGAAATGATCTTAGATCAAATGTAGGACGATTTCTATGCGACATTTTATAAATGAGGCCCCTGGAAACCAGTTAGCATTTTTAAATTTGTAGTTCCATTACCCTAAAGTCAATGTATTTTTTTTAATGTGTTTTTGGTTAAATGCCTGAAATAAAATACATAATTTAGTATTATTATTATTTTATAATTAAATTAAAGATTAAATATTTTTAAAATCGTTTACATATCTTGAAAAAGGTGGTTGCGAAATGGGACTACAGAGGCTGTCGGGAGACGTTAAAAGTCCTCAGCCTATTCTTAAAAAAAAAAAAA
>NW_015506122.1:380961-381942 GCF_001515645.1 Sinocyclocheilus grahami | reverse complement strand
TTTGCTTTAATAAAAAACAATATCATTTGAAAATAAATATGTTTAATAGTTATACTAAAAACACAAAAGGATGTTAATATTTAACAGCACCAATAAATATATTACTGTGAAAATATACTGAAAATGTGGCTGTACATGGCAAACAAACAAACAGAAAACTCATTTCTGGCACTTTCACACAAAGAGAACGTTTGGTTTTCGATCACAAATCCTCGTCCGCAGGTTTTGTGTCTCCACCAAACTGATCGCTGATACAAAAATGTTCAAATGAACTAAAAAAGGCGCTTTCAGGAATGTTGAAGTGTTTGTCTCTCGTTTGTCTTTCGTTCTATAAAAGCCGTCCACAGTTTTTCAGATTGGTGACAATGTCGATAGGAAACAATATCAATGATAACACTGCATATAAATAGATCAAATTAAATACACAGAATACTGAACATATTCTAACATTATAAATTAGATGTAGTGAACTACACAAAGGGATATTAGGGATATGTATATACAGATATTGTGTGATAATAAACAGCTCCTAAAGTCATGTGCAGTATTCTCTGCTAAAAACGTTACGAACCTTAAATATTTGAGTTTTCTTTTACTACTGCGGTGAACGGAACGAGTTTGTCCCCTTTAGCAAAAGTCAGAATTTGCATTTTGTCACATTTATCGTTTTTTAAAATTTCCATGTATACATACATGTAATATCCCTTTAGTATTATCACACCAAGTCCTATTGGATGTTAGTCAGTACAGGTGTATTTTTGACTAAGACTTCACCCTAGTAAGACATCACAGAAAGAGATAGTTCCGCATTTGTATCCCATGCCTGGACCCAGAAAGAATCGCTATTATGTCACTTCCTCTCAGTCTGTAACTATTCATATAAAGGGTTGGAGGTTGTCTTTTGCACCTCTCAGTGAAGTCTTGGACATTCGTTCTGAGTTTTTAAATATGAATCCACAGCGGGCCGATCCAGTGAAGCTT
>NW_015506122.1:376277-380315 GCF_001515645.1 Sinocyclocheilus grahami | reverse complement strand
AAAAAAAAAAAAGCATAAAAAAATAAATAATAATTAAAAAACAAATGTTTGAACAATACTGTATTTTTCACAGAAGAAAAATACACCGGGTCAGAATGACCTGGGGGTGTGTAAATGATGGTAAGGCTCCACAGAGCTTTGAGGAAAAAAAATTAAGAAAAAAAGATCAATTATCATGTGAGCACAGTCATGGTTTACATGTAATTTCCATGTATTTTCCATCTCAATATCCTAAGTGAAAGTGACATTTTAGCCTATTGTTTTTTTAGCTACATCTGATTTTTTTCATAAAAAGGAATATGGAATATGTGATAATATAGGCATTGTCTTTATTGTTTTACAGCGACTAGTCTTAAAGGTAGGGTATGTAACCTAGTAAGACATCACAGAAAGAGATAGTTCCGCATTTGTATCCCATGCCTGGACCCAGAAAGAATCGCTATTATGTCACTTCCTCTCAGTCTGTAACTATTCATATAAAGGGTTGGAGGTTGTCTTTTGCACCTCTCAGTGAAGTCTTGGACATTCGTTCTGAGTTTTTAAATATGAATCCACAGCGGGCCGATCCAGTGAAGCTTTACCTCACTGCGTTCTGTCCAATCACAGGCCCAGGTGAAGTGACACTGAAATATATCCCATTCACACGCCAAGCAGCGTCTTCGTTTACTTGTTTTGTGGTTATGTAATTATGTAAAAATGTTCAGAGGTTGGACATTTGGATGGGTTAAAATGTGGTTAGGGTGCAATGACCACAGGATCAAAGTATGCTGTGATCTCCACAAAACATAACAATAACATTTGGACAACATATACAGAATGCTAACATATGATCACACAGTTTAAATTCGTGTGACAGTTGATGAGAAGCAAGCCGCATGGACACACTTATATATTCACATACATAATTTAAAAAAATCTCATATTAGGTATCTGAAACATGAACAGCTAATTAAATGATTTTCACACGTGATGGCAAAATCAATAATACCAAACTGAATTCTGACCCATTATGAACATAAAATGACAAGATGAAAAAAGAATTACTAATAAAAGGATGTGTGAGTTGCACTTCACAAGCACACACATATGCAGCATCCCTGCTTGTTTATACTCAAAAACACAAAATCATATTGCTTGCTGACAGAATACCAGCAAAGTCAGTTCATGTACACTATTAATAATTTCTATGCTCAACGTCAAAGTGTTGGCGCTACAAAACATGTCATTGTAAGTGCACAGCGGTAATGCACCAGATTCTGACATCAAATGTTGTATCTCATGGCAAATACTCCACATACACACACACACACACACACACTACGTCAACATGCATATATAGAAGGGAAAATGCAATAAGCGCTATAAGCATGCATATTTCAGAGCTTCAGATGGGACTGGATGAGAAGATGCATGTTGCACGTGGTGACAGTTCATAAACAAACCTGCAAGTTCTTTCATTTAACTCAAGTTGTCTGGCCTTGCATTGCAATTGTGTGAATTTGCAGGAACATTTACAGGTGAGGGGGTCCTGCACATACAAGCGCTTTCTTCTCTCTGAGCAAGGCTCACAGTGGCTGCAAGGGAAGCAGAAGGGAGAGACAGAGAGACATCTAAACACTAGTGATTTGGGCAGAGAGCTGGAGACACACACACACACTCATGCACCTCACCATCACACACCACCTCTATTCATTGCATAAATGTGGGTCCTTTTTTACTTCGTTTTGAAGATGGGTCGCATTAGTGGCAGATTGTGTGTGATGAGAGTGAATTATGACCTCATTCATTCATCAGTGAGCACACATGAGACACGGTGATTAGCTGCAACACTGAAATCAGACAGGAACAGCTATTGGACTGACAACTGCATTCACATACACACATTCACTAGTACACGAATGAAAGCAGCATGAAGCTAAAGCAAAGTCTGCTAAAGTGGTTTGTTCAACTACAGAAACTTGACTCAGTTTAGAAGCACAATTTTGAATCGTTTCTAGAATGGTTTCATAGACACATTATCTGTTGTAAAATTTGAATTTCTTAATTGTAATTGCACCAACACTGAATAAAAAAAAGCTTTGCACTAACAAATACTAATGTTACAGGCACATTTATTATTTTTTCTCAAACTGTATTTATTTAAAATTTGATTTAATATAAATAAAAAAATATGTTTATTACCCCAAACACAAAAACATTCACACAAATTAAAGTATTTATTATAAAGACCATAACATACTTAATCAATATACTATCTTTAGACATAAGCCAAAATGTTACTTAATGTAGGTCAATATAATAAAACATAATAAACAAAAAGCAAAATCAGCTGTAATATGAAAGTAAAATTTTCACTTGCGATAAATCTAAAAACATTTTGTTAGTCAATGTTTAATTTAGTTTACTTAATATAAAGGGAACTTTGAAAGACCTTGATTTTTATTGTGATGTCATTTTAAATTTAATTTTAAATTGTATTAATAAATAAAATTTAAAATATAGTCTGTATGTGCTCTGTACATTAACTCACACAAAATACTATTTTTATTGTTTCTTTCTTTTCTTTCTTTCTTCTATTTTTTATTTCTATGGGAAGTGTTATTTGCCTTAGACTGAACAAAGAGGTTTAAACCAGATTTTCAATTAGATCAATATAAAAATGCACTTTAAATAAATGACAGTCATTTCACTGTTTTCAGTGTAGTAAAGACGAGCCCGTCTACAAAGAAAGAGATTCAAGATGCTGTTGTCAGAAACATCAATGGGGCTGAAATACGGGTGAGGGAACACATGAGCATGTTGTCATCCCAGATGTGTGGTGGCACATTAGTACGATAATGACAGAGACAGCCATGCAACTTCTGTTTATTTACCTTTGGTTGCATTCTTGGGCCAACAGTGTGAATTTGAGTACAAATAAATGCAGGCTTTAAGCCGACAGGACAAGTGCGATTACAAAGAGCAAACAATCTGTCCTGAAATAAAGCCAATGACTGAGAGCAAAATACTGCTTGAGCGCAGGTGAGCCGAGGCGCTGAGATCGCCCGAATCTCCCTCTCTCGCTCTCTTTCGGCTTTTAACCCTCCCCACTCTGGGTTTTCTGCAAAACAGGAAAATAACGCAAGAAAAGGACATCTAAATGAAGCAGCGGACAGTCATGCTGAGAAAGATCAATCAGCAGTAGGGGTGTCAAAAGTGCTTTGATACTAAAAAAATAAATAAATACATATTTAATTAATAGTGATTTTAAATTTCGTATAAAAATACTATTTTGATATTTACCTACACTAACGTTCGAGTATTTTTTAATGCTGTTCTTTATACGGTTTCCACAAAAATATGAAGCAGCACAAGCGTTTTCAACATTGATAATAATCAGAAATGTTTGTTGAGCAGCAAGATAATGAAGATAATGTGACACTGAAGAGTGGAGTAATGAGGCTGAAAATACAGCTTTGATCACAATAAATTACATTTTAACGCACATCCACATAGAAAACACTTCTTTTAAATTGTAATATTTCAGAATATTACTGTTTTTACTGTATTTTGTGATCAAATAAATGCAGCCTTGTCGAGCAGAAACATTAAAAATCATTAAGAAATCTTGAGAACTGTTTTGAACCTAATTTGTTCATATTTATATTAATATTTAGCATTTTAAATAAAGTAATATTCACAGTCAATATTAACATTTGCTGTGATTTTTTTTATTTGTAATTTTTTTTTTTTTGCTCAAAAATTGTATTGTGAATAGTGAAATTCCACTGGTATTAATATAGAGAACTGAAATTTTCCTGGTGTGACAACCCTAATTAAAGCGAGGAGCAGCACGTCACAGACGGTCCTCATGAGGAATCAACGCTAGACTCTACAGTCCAAATAAGCAGCTGAAGGATCTGAGCCATAGCATGTGTGTGTGTGTGTGTGTGTGTGTGTGTGTGTGTGGGTGTGTGGGAGGGAGGGAGAGTGTGTGGGTGTTTGGGTGAGAGAGTGAGTGTGTGTGAGAGAGAGAGAGAGTGAGTGTGTGTGAGAGAG
>NW_015506122.1:334955-376147 GCF_001515645.1 Sinocyclocheilus grahami | reverse complement strand
TGTGTGTGTGTGTGTGTGTGTGTGTGTGAGTGAGAGTGTGTCTGTGTGTGTGTGTGTGAGTGAGTGTGTGTGTGAGTGAGTGTATGTGTGTCTGTGTGTGAGTGAGAGTGTGTGTGTGTGTGTGTGTGTGTGTTTGAGTAGCTTAGAGGTAAGGATCGAAGTACAAGGAGTTGAACTTGAGCTTGTGAATCAGAAGCGAGAGTCATTGGGCTCCCCGCCCCCAGCGTGAGCGCTTGCCTACGTGCTGAGAGAAACGACATGCAGAGAGCCGGCGCTTAGCCCCATGACCAACGGATTTCATTTAGTCCTCTCAGCTAAGCCCATCCATCTCTGTACGCCCACAAAACTCAGATCGCGCGCGTGCAAAATGCACTTTTGTGCGCTCAAAATATGATCTTTCGTGCGCAGAATTGTAAGCCCATAATGTATCGGTACTTTTACTCCGCTATTTTCCTCCGTTTGTGGTCGTTACATGCTTATTTTAATTTTATTTTTATCCATCAACGTGATTGGATAGAGAGTAATAGGTCTCGTGACTTTCGTCAAATCAAATTGTGCATAGAAAACTTTAACCGCCAACTGTTTATCGTGGCTCAGCAAAGAGACATGCATGCGTGTGTGTGTGTGTGTGTGTGTGTGTGTGTGTGTTTTCCTTTGAAAAAGTTTCCCCAGAAATACCTCGCTATTAAATGCATTTTTCCTTACAAATTGTATTATCAGCATAACAATTTGAGTAAATGTGTAAAAGGTATGGCATGAATTTGCCATCCTTCTACAACAATGTGCATTTATGTTAAAATTGTAACATAAATTATCAATTTTATTTCTTTATTGCAAAAGGCTAAAACTGGCACCGTTTTGGAGAGAAATGGGCTCTCGTTTGAACCCATATCATGGTGTGTGATGCTGAACTATGAGTTTCTAATGGTGTTTGTATTTGCACTGTTCTAAACATTAATATTTTATGTGCAACAACAGCATATGCTGTCTCAGTGGCCTTACACATGATTTTAACATGATTGTACTGAGAATAACTTTCATCTTTTCTTCAACTGAATACTGTTTCCGTGCTGTTTTGATGTATTTTAAAGAGTTGGCAGTCAAAATTAAAACTGCTGGATGATAGATACTCTTCATTCTTTATGACAAACAAGATAATGTGAATTACAGAATGTACAACGTTTTTAAAATGTGTCAATTGCAGTGTACAGCGTTTATTATGAAGGGGAAGAATCCACAGCTCAGTACTCACTACTCAATACTCATGAGTACTTTTAAATAGGCTACTCTTTAACTCTTACTCAAGTAGTTTTTGGACAAGTACTTTTACTCTACTCACAGTACATTTTTTGGAAGGTAATGGTACTTTTACTTGAGTATATTTTCTCAGTACTCTTTCCACCACTGACGCTCGCATTAACCTATAGGTGCAGAAACGCACACGGCCGCCGCTCATCCAATTAAACCGGGAACATTCCTTGACCTGAACCTACCGCATTTTGATCTGAATGTTTTCCATTAGCGGAGCAAAAGGATGCTGCAGGAGCTTTTATCAACATTGACTTTTTTGTAATGACATTTGACCAACTAGTTTCAAGGCAGTTTTTAGTGGATGCACGAAAAGTGTTAAAAAAAAAGTATTTTTGTGTGTATTTTCCTTAAAATAACAGCCATTTGATTTGATATTTCTGTTATGTGCACTGCAATTCTACTATTTTACTCATAAAATGAGGATTTCTTGGTATAAATCAATGCATTTGGGTTTATTCAGCAATATCAAATCATATTTTTGACCAGTTTATCCAAACAGTTGCTGGTCCCTATTGACTTCCATAATATGGAAAACAATACTATGGAGGTCAACTTGAGACACAATAGCACTAAATGAGGTTTGTGACACGTCTCTCAGCAACCAACAATAACCTCTGTCTCAGGATCACCTACTATTTAAAAGGCTAAAAATAAAAGTGGGTTAACGACAGGCACTTGTTACTACGTATGATTAGTGTGGGGAAGCAGGCAAGGGTCAGTCTTGAGCAACTGCGGTGTGAGGAGAGTGGCGGGTGGTCTTCACAGACACCCCCTTACAGCTGCCATAAAGCGCCAGAGCCTCGTCCCAAAAGAAAAACTGAAACAATCCTATAAAAGACTCTGTTATCAGCAGGTCAGAGCTCTTAAGAGATATATACGGAACGATCCAGGCTTTTACACAAGCACCATGTGCTGTAAAACCTCAGAAAGGACTGGCAGACACCAAACCTGCTCAATGCTCGACTCGTTGATCAAAAATGAGATTTTCCACATTTGAAGGCATAATACTTGGTGGACTAATTGTTTATTGTGATTATTACTACTAATAAATGGAATTATTTAAACATTTTGTCACATTCCTTTTGCAAACCTTTAAAAAAAGCAATCAACAAATTAAAGCTGGGGGGAAAAAAAACTTTATTTTTGTGGCATTTTCAGTATTGGATTTAAATATGGTAAATGTGCTAAACTGAGCTGCTCTTATTTGTAGCTGAATGCATAATCGCAAGTGGCAGGAAATTGTAAAGCAATTTGTGAATGACGTGGACTGCAATTCCGCAAGTATCTATCATTTTTTCCAAGGGCACAGATTCAGTATTTAGCTCATGCTTTAATCCAAAATGACTTGCCTAATTACTATTTCTTTATGAGACTGCCATGTTCAGCAGATGGCAAGCACTAAATTATGAATGGTTATCTGCCAGAAATAGAGATGTACTAGCTATAAAAAGACGTCCAACACAAATAAAAGGAAAAGCCGGTTTTGTTTTGGGTGTTGTGTCATGATTGAGTCGTGTTGAAAGCAGTGAGTCTTGAGTTTGCGCCTGAGGATTAGGAGGGATCCGTCTGTTGTAACATTTAGTGGAAGCTGATTTGACTGTTTGGGTGTGAGAACAGTCAAGTGTTTCACTTAGCTTTGTTGTAGGGAAACAGGGTTGTGGGTGTGTCGAGGCGTGCTGTGGGAGTCATGACGGCTGTGGTCGTAAACCGGGCGATGTATTGAATTCTCACAATATATTAGTGGCAAAATTAGCAAACGATTAAGCATCATCATGAATAGTACCATGCTTTTTAATGCACTGTTCATGTGTACACACTCACAGTTCTCTCTGTTAATTTCATATTTGTTTTATTTAATATGCATTTATTTATTTATTCATAATGCTTGCACAACGCTTGTGAACATTTAGTACTCAGGGGCGATAGTGATCCAGTAGAGGGAGTGCTGAAGGTCTAGACAGTGTGATATACTATTATTATATATATATATATATATATTATTATTACTATTTTTTTTTTTTCGAATTTATTTTTATAATTTCTGTTTTTATTTTCATTTTAATGTTTTAGTAAATTTGTTGTGTTTTTGTCATTTCATACTGTACATATATATATTGTATTTGTACAATTTTTTTTTACAATTTTTCAGCTGAAATTAAATTAAATGTTACTTTTTTATTTATTTATTTTTTAATGGTTTATTTTATTTCAGTTAATTTTATTCTATTTTAAGTCATGAAAATGCTGCAGATCGATGACACTGGAGTAGTGGGCACATTTGAACTTAAGAATATATTTATTTTGGGCATTTTTAATTAATAAGGACAGTGGCCAGGTGACTTTAAAACCTTGTGAGCTGGATTTCCTGGAACTTTCTATTTGGAATTACATATAAGTGAAAATAAAGTAAACTCAGAGTGCTGTGTGTTTACAAAGTGAGCTGCGCTGGCGCTGTGGACATCTGAGTTCATTTAGAGTGCTCTCATACAAGGCAAACTTATTGTGAACCACCCTAAAACTAGTGCTGAACAATAAGCAAATGGGATGCACCAGTTATGACAAAGCAAGCAGCATGAATCTGGTAATGATGAAGATATGCATACTTTCATTTCTCACCCACATCATCCCAGCTGTCATTCGCTCCATTCACATACAGACAACAAAGACTGCTGAAGCTGTACCTACTGTGAGTCACGTACATAATATAAACACTAACCCACTGACAAATCAAGTCTGAATGACTAGCTCCTACAGGAACACATTCCTAAAAGTGTGTTATGCTCTCAATTTGATTGGTCAACCCAGGCGAGCAGCTAGAGATACGCTGCATCTTCGGCACTTGATCTTGACTGCTAGTCAGATTGCTAAGTGCTAACTGTGCTAACATAGTGTCCAGTTGGCTGCTTCTCATCGCCAGTCAATCAACCCAGTCATTGCAATTTTTAGCCGTGAGTTTCGAAACGCCCTGCACCATAGAACTGTCCACACTGTCAACAAATGAATCTTAACCAAATCCCACAATGTCCCAGATGAAAAATGGACAAACTGACTGTTTCAGAAACATCTGTTCTCTTTAAAATCACCCGAAAGCTTGACATAGGAAATAATCATAATATAAAACTCAACTTACTTTTCTTTCTTTGATTTGACTTCTTCCTTTTGCCTATAAAAGACAGATGCAACAGAGGTTTAATTCACTCAAAATTAATATCATGTCACTCTTTACTCATCCTTGGTGTTACTTTTTCGCTGGAACACAAACATAATTTTGGAAGAATCTTCAAGCAGATCTTTAACACAACACCATATTTCCAAGCAAATACAGTGCCATTAAACCAAATCCCACAATGTCCCAGATGAAAAATGGACAAACTGACTGTTTCAGAAACATCTGTTCTCTTTAAAATCACCCGAAAGCTTGACATAGGAAATAATCATAATATAAAACTCAACTTACTTTTCTTTCTTTGATTTGACTTCTTCCTTTTGCCTATAAAAGACAGATGCAACAGAGGTTTAATTCACTCAAAATTAATATCATGTCACTCTTTACTCATCCTTGGTGTTACTTTTTTCGCTGGAACACAAACATAATTTTGGAAGAATCTTCAAGCAGATCTTTAACACAACACCATATTTCCAAGCAAATACAGTGCCATTATACATTATGTTTGCATTAAACATTGTAAGTTATCGTGATCAAATTTCATTGGCATCAAATCTGTTGCGACATATACTGTATATGTCGCAACAGATTTGATGCCAATGAAATTTGATCACGATAACTTACAATGTTTAATGCAACTGAAGTCCAACATGTGCCATAGGCACCTTTGATTTAAAATCTCCAGAACAAGGGAAGACTGTCATAAAATAATGACTTAAACTTTGGTCTGTTCCTCACACAAAGGTATAATTTGATTGCAGAAAACGTAGAATATAGTGTGCCAGTCCAATAGAGTGTATTGAATTATTGAAGAGTTTGTGCTCCCACAGAACAAATAACAGCATAGTTAACGATAAGCATGAATGGCACGATTTACATTTTGCAATGAGCTATTTCTTGAAGATGCATTTAATCTTAGTTTTAGAGACGTACCTGCATTCACACTTGGTGTGTTCTGTGAAACTCAGTTGAAAATTATGCTGTGATACACGATGTTTGACTCGCAGTACCTACAGGAATACACAAAAAAAAGCACATTTAGTGTGAGAGCATGTATTCATGCACTATATGACTGTATTTTATCATTTTCATTTTAGTTTACACACTGTTGAATGAATAACAAGACCAGGCCTCAACTGTGGCCAAGAGCAACTTCAGTCACATAAATGGGGCATAAACACAGTGTGCAGCGGTAAACAACATAGCGGACATGCCAGTTAACACCGCCTCGCTGTCCCAGCGTTGGGCAAGCATGAAGTCATAGGAAGCAGGGTGAAGGACTGCACGCGCTGGATTGAACCAGTCTCACCTCCATGGTGACGTTGCGCGTCTCTGTAGGGACACACTCGAGCGCTTCGTCGTTGCAGCAGCCTGCACAGCGCATGAGAACCACACAGGACGGGATGTACGTGTGCTCGATCTCGTCAGGATACTCCCGAATGATGTCTACCAGCAGCTCTCGAGTCTTACACGCACTTTTTTTATACACATCCATGAAGGGAATCACTAAAGAGGAAGCAAAGCGAGAAAGTTCAGTCACTATCATACCTTTTTTTTGCTTTTTTTTCTGTGAAACGCAAAAAGACAATTTTTGAAGAATCTTCATGCAGCTCTTTTCCATGTTCATAATGACCATGACTGAGTTTGTCCCTCACACAAAGCTATCATACGACTTCAGAAGTCTTGACCCTTGTGAAAAAAGAAGTGCAATTAATTGTACTGAATGTGCACTTGTAGTGTACAAATCTTAAAATAGTGTTTTCAAACTGTATGTTTAGACATCATATAATAAATATATAATATGAATTAAATAAAAGGCAACTTTCGTGAAAGTGCACTTTGTAATAATGTCACATTAAAAGTTTAACTTGGAAGTACATTTTAAATAATTGTTTTATTAATCTTTTGTTGGGCTTAAAGGAAGTACACAAGTATTTTGATGTGTTGACTAATATACTAAACCACATGTAAAGTACTTGATTATGCTTTTAACTTTAATGTGTTATTTAATATAACATTTAAAGTTACTATATTTTTATTTGACTAAATTGCAACTTATACTTGTATACTTTTTATAGCAAGCAGTCATGGTAACTATGAAAAGAGTGGTGTGAAGATTCTTCTCCTTTTGTGTTCCATGGTCAAAATAACAGCATACATGTTTGGAATAAAATTAGAGTAAATATATATATATTTTTTTACAAAAACATTTCCTGAGCAAGGCCCACCATTAAAGCAATCCGTGGCATAACACCTGCTCTGCTCACTGGGGACTTCACTTTCCCAAGTGGGAATAAAAAAAAAATGTTGAGGCACACACACCGGCACATGTGCCCCACTTGCACATCCACCCTAATCTGTAAACCTCCCTAAACTGGCTTCCCATCATTCATTCTGATCACGTGCCTCATGACCCGCTGACTGCCAGGGAAAAGCATGACCTCAGGCAGTGTGGCGCCAGGCTTCACTGCAGACACCTGACCTCCATGAGAAGCCCACCCTGCCTGACACTCCCTGCCATCCATGAATCTGTCAGTGCCCCAGAGCCATGCAAGAAAACCAAACACAACTGCATTCATGATGCTGATCATGATAAAGTCAATAATTGCTGGTAATCAGTTGGTGGTACCAGCCACATTTCACCCAGTGCCCTAGCATGGCACTTCTTCATTTATGGCCATTTTGTTTGTATCTCTCGTATCTTTATTTAGCGAAGTGCAAAATCACACAAGGTCCTGCTTTGATTTAGTAACTCTTAGCCAGTTACACTATGGTTCTGTTTGTTATTAAGCAAAAACTGACTACTACTAACCAAGATTCAATATGTTCATTTAATGCAAAGCAAAACCGTCTAGCACAGGAGTTCTACATTGTGGGAAAGTGCTTATGAATGGAAGCAGATTGGGAATGACGTAAAAATAACAATACACGTTTCCCCAGAAACGTAACAGGGACTCTATACAAACAACCAGGTCCACTGCTAGCAAATAATTGTGACCTTGAGGACAAATCAGGAATAAATCATGCAATCGTTGTTAATAAACAAACTCAGCCATGGTCAATGACTCCACACAAGGTTGCCTGCGGGTAGAATAAATTATTCACTTTGACGATCCTAATGAGGGTGGGAAATATGCCCTGACTCCTAATCTTGAGTGCCCAAGCAAATATTTATGTAAGTTCAGGCTCAGTGTGATATTAAACTGATTAAGGAGAAACAGTGCTGCGTAACAAAAGAGAACTGCAAACATACAGCATTGGATGGACTATATAGGCCTATTACCTGCCTCAGGACTGGAATAAAACCATTTGCAGTTTAATCTTTGCCTTCAGAATGCCATTACATGTATGTCCTCCAGGTGGCGCTGGACTCTTAGCCCCATTTCCAAAACATTTTTCATATCATACATACTTCAACATTTATGAACACTGCACATAAAAAGAGACTTACCCTCATTTTTGCTCTTCCCCCCTTCTTTGGGTATGTGGGCAGCCTATTAGGACAGAGAAGTGACAGTTCTAAGTGACAGAACACATAAAGCAAGTTATAATCTGACCTGTGTTATACACCACTGAAAGAAACTAACAGTAATGCTTGGGAAATGCTTGAGCTTTGCGCAACCAAATTAACTTAATTTATGCTATACGTGGTCAGAATGTAGAATTAGATGCTTAGTACATAAGTAAGGATTGAGGACTCTTATTAAAGGAGTTTAAAGTAGTGGTTCTTGTCCTTTTTGACTCCCATTGGCCAAGAAAATAATAAAAGGCACCACTATTTAGGCTGAAATATTTCCTCTGGTACTGCTGTAATGGTGAAAAAGCTGCTTGTTTTCCAAACCTTTAATTACCATTAACGTGCAGTCTCAACAGATAATAAACAGCAGTTCATTTCATGATTCGATTAGTTTCGAGAACTGTAATTCCTTCGGTAAAATCAACAGCTCAGCTGTTGATGGTACAAATAAAAAAGCAAGAAATATGATGTCAATTTATGAGCAATGTCAGAGGAAATATAAAAACCAAGCATTTAGGGTGTACAACAGCTTGTCACTGGGGCAGTTGCATCAAAGCTACACACATTGTACCCTTTTACATGGGTATATATTGGTATTTGTACCTTATCTACCCCTACAGAGCACATATTAGTACCTTAAGTGTAACTACGATCCAGTGTGGGTACATCTAAAGAAGTCCTATAATCGCAAATATACCCAAACTGTACACTCTAAAAATATATATATATAACCCAGCATTTTTTAGAGTGTAGTTAGATTAAGTAAGACTTATTTTAATTTTAAGCCATCCTATGGTCCCCTTGCTGAGACCCTCTAGTAGGCCCGAGGTCCTTAAAACCAGAGAGGCTTTCCAAATCTACACTCTAAAAAATGCTGGGCTAAATACAACCCAGTGCTGGGTAAAATAGGGACAAACCCAGCAATTAGGCTGTTTTGACCCAGCGGTTGGGTTAAATGTTCAACCCAACCATCTGGCTAGTAACCCAACCGCTGGGTCAAAACAACCCAATTGCTGGGTTTGTCCCTATTTTACCCAGCACTGGGTTGTATTTAACCCAGCATTTTTTTAGAGCGTAGTAGTAGTTTTTTTTTTTTCTTTTTTCTTTTTTTCCCTCAGGATATAGAATCTCCTATAATCTTTTTAAAATGGAATTTCATCTTATACAATCTTAGTATGGGAGTTCATCTGTCATTCAGAACGGCTGCAGAATGGTTCTCCTGCTACAGCTCAGACTATTCTTTCCCCCGCCTACAGATTAGTCTCGCCGGCGAGAGAGCGCGTGATCGGCCGCTGGTTGGTCGCGTTACTGCAGGTGGTGCGTGGACCGGCGCAACAGCTCTCGGTGTTGCGTGAGAATCTCGCCGGTTTGCCTCACAGACCATCTGCTTTATATCTAAGCAGACATGTTTCATATTCTGCACCTAACATTAGGACAATGACGACTAACCAACAAACAAACCTCATACACATGTGTTTCACGCCATGAAACATGCGTTGCCATATCACGATTCAAGTAGGTAACGTTCAGGTAACATCGTGTCATTATTCTCGTCAAGAGAGCAGTTGGTTGCATTAGGCACTAAGTATTAAGGTATCGCGAGCACTAATAAAATGCAAAAGAAAGTCAATGCTGTGTCTGTTTTCACAGTTTTACTAGTAAGAAATTCCCTTCTGACTGATTGAACAGAACAGGATACTCCCGTTAGAGCACGTAGTCTATTGTATATCTAACATAACTGCTTCAACTGGAAATTTGCGTTTATATATATAAAAAAAAGTCTAATTGAGATGAAATCCCTGTACTTCCGAGGATAGAAACTGGTGGGGCAACTGTATACCTCCACATTAACAGCAAACGAATGGCTTTATCCCACCATCATTTCTCACATTTCAAACAAAGCCCTTACCTTTACAGCAGAAAGATGAAGAAGAGCCGCAAAAAATAATTGTAGCGAATAAACAACAAAGTTCATGATTGTAATTCCAGTGGTGTGTTGCGGCGAGCGCCACTGAACAGTCTCTGGCTCTCAAAACTATTCGAAGCGGAATATGAATATGAATATGAATATGAATATGATATCGTGGGTCAAAGTAACGATTCCATGCTGCCTTCAGGACCGAAGCACCTGCGTCGAATCCACTCAGATGAACTTCTTCCAGAAAATATAATAATATAAAGAATAGCAATTGCAGTCAAATAAAATAATAAATAAGAAAAGAAACCGGGGAAAATCCACACTATATTGGTCCTCCTTCTTCGCCACGGTATAACGGAAAGTCGACGATTAATAAATCGGATTCCAAAATGTCACAGACAAAACAAAACAACCAAAAAAGTTTTCAAGCGCACCCTCCACTCTGCACGCGCGACTCTGGGGCCAGGGAACGGCTTTTGCGCATGTGATTATCCTCAAGAGCAAGACATTACATGTGCCGGTATAAAGTGATCCGATGGCAAGCCCTGGTTCAACTGCAGCAGACGTGTCCTTCTTTTCCTCGTCTTATTTCTGCTATTGCTTTGGCTTTTGTTGTCTTATATCGTTGTGGATGTTATCTGGCGGTTTGGAGAGGTCTTGTCACTTTGCGCTCGCTCTGTCTTTCAGCTCTTCTTGCCAGATCTGCAATCTTGAGAGAATCGGCACACAGGCGCTGATTGGCCAGCCGGACTCGACGTAGATTATGATGCTCCAATGCAAAGGGCTTGACTCACTTCAGCAGAACTTCAGAAAGTAGGAAATTATGCACAGTTGCCATTGCGTGTGGATTATTCAGATTCATAGACAGTCCAAGAATGGATATAGATCTACAAAAGCATTTCAACTGTATCCATATTTCCTCACACATCTTCCAGTTCGTTTTGTACAGCTTTGACAAGTTCGTGGGCTTCCTAAAAGGAAGGAAGGATGTGACTTGATAAATGCTAATTAACCATTAGTTCTTCTTTAGACATTATGGAAATTAATTTAAGTTAATTTAAGTAACTTAAGTGCATTAAGTTAATGCATCAGCTAACATTAACTACAATACATTGGTTACAATATTTATTAATCTTTGTTAATGTTAGTTCATGTTAGCTCAAGTCCATTAAATAATATGAACAGACACAACTTTTAATTTCAATAATGTATTGTTGAAATTAAAATGAACTCATACTAAAAAAAAATGCTTTAGATTTAAAATTGTAATTGTTAACTTGTATGTGGCCAACTGCAGTTGATGAAGGAAAGTACTGCAGGCATATAGGGTTTTCTTTACAATACATAAATGTTCCTTATGTTTCTATTATTGAGAAAATCTAGCATTTTGCAATATATTGAGGGTCCCTGGATTGCCTGGGAGTCTGGGTGAGGGAGTCCTGTGAAGGTTTATTGTGTTGAATTATGCCAAAACAAACTTCTTTGGTGCTTTTCAAGTGTTCAAATAAGTTGACAACATATTGTTCCACTGAAAGAAAAGTGTCTTGGGAAGAGTACAGAGCAAAGCCAGATTTATACTTGTTTCACCAAAGAAAAAAAAATCTTTGCATCTCATCGATATATAACAGAATAAGTGTAAAATAGGTGTCAGAGTTGGCTTTAATAAACATAAAAGGAACATTAGTTTGAAAATCAAACCAGTTTCTCAAATACTGGCTGAGTTTTAAAGGTAATAATATAACTTTATATAAGTATGTCACACAGAGGTTACACAAACCGTTAGTTAACTGTAAAGGAATTACACTGGAATCCCTGTGATAAACATTTAAACTACCACAATAATATTTACAGACTTCTAATGTTACAGGTTCACATGCTTTATGAATGATGCCTAGTTTATGTTTGATCTTCTAAATATGTATGTAAATATTAAAATGTTTTTCATTTTCACAAATCTGCCTGTCACTCATGTCTCCATCGGGACGCAGCTACCTGTGCTTGGCAGTCCTGTCATATTTTGAAACTAAGGCAAAAAAAACCTTGTGGATGAATGAAAATATGAGCTGATGTTTACTCCCCTGCGGGCCGTAGGAAGTGGCAGGGGGTAATACTGGGGCTTCCAAGTTCCCATGAGTACAACTGCTGAGAAAATCTAATTCAATCTGCTGGTACGTGAAGACTCAAGGATGGCGCCCCAGTAGAAAGATGGGAGATTTAGACGTAGCTTCATTTCCCTTCGAAATCACCATGACCTCTTTCTCACTCACACAAAAAAATACTCATTCCCTATGTTCCCTGCCACAGATGGGTCACGGCCTTCTCTCCCACAGCGCTCAGAGTCAGGCACTTTACTCTGTTACTATGGTTGCCAGCCACTTAAAGTCTCCTTCTCTTTATGCTCTGTCCTTATCCTCGCTAACTTGATCCTCGAGTGATAAGTAACCTCTGCTGTTTCTCACTGTGGAACTATTTGGCCTGATACACTTGTAAACCATGCACTCATGCTTTGGCACAATAACAGTACTAGTATTCAGTGATAAATGTCATCCTGGAGAAAAGCTGATTTCATATAATGAATTAGCTTGTAGTAAAACTTTAATAAGCATGTTTGGGGGCATCGACTGAACATCTAGAGTGATCCAACGGGCAATAATGGCCACTGCATTTGCAGCATAAGGCAAAAATAAATTCCATAGCTTTATGAATGCATCTAGTAAGATCTTTGTTGATTTTCTTGAACTCAAGTGAGAATGAATTATCTCGGCAGAGAGGAGAAAGAGCTTGTGTTCATTTAAAGGAATTGATGATGAATTCATTTGATTGAGCAGAACAAGTACTTGTTGTAGATCTCTTCACCAAGTCCATTTATTCAGTTTCACCCATAGAGGGCACTGTGTAGACATGCTGATAATCCATAGAAAACAACTTTACACATATTAAGAGCAGCTACTTAGATACTACATGATGCGTCATGCTATATATTTTGTATAAAGTATGTTTAATGGCCCTATAACGCTCTCACAGTCACATCGATAGAATTCATGCCCATATAATTCAACAATCTAAATGCATTGGTTTTATTCAAGTCAATATATATACATGATTTCAGATTTTAATATTCTCATATGAGGATGCACACTCTGATTAGATTTAATTTCTATACTTCACTGAAAAGTGTATATTTAGATTTAAATTGAATCTTTTTCTTAGGCTTTTCTTTGATACTATCATTGTCAAGGACACATTGTCCATAAGCTCACATTTCAGCCTCCTGCTCTATTTTTTAATAAGTGATTTTTGCATCGAAAACCTAACTCCAGCCAAGGTCTGTCCCACAGGTTTATCTGTCGCCTTGTCCAACAGTCTGAGTGTATTATGTCTTTGTAAAGGGCCTGATAGTTTCTGACACAGAGCGGAGGACACACTCAGATAATTCACACCACGAGTATCCACAAACATATTGCGCACAGCTGCACTCCAAATAAAAAGCCAAAAGATCGATATGTGAAACGGGACTCTCTCGGGACTGGACGCACCTACTCTGCTGGACTGACCCTACCCACAAACACCGCTCCTTAATCCTAAAGGCCATTTGGACTTCTTTAAGACGTCTCACATGCTTTCTGTGAAAATATTTAGTCTGGGCCTCATGTCCAAGAGAGTCACAATGATAACATGAGCTGCTGCAGATCAAGACAGAGCTTGCAAACGCATTGCATAATAATGGAGAGAGTTACACCGAGGAAGACAGGGTCAGAGAGGAACTGAAGAGTGTGAAAGAAAGAGATGCTGGATTGGGGAAGTTCCTTCAGCGGCGAAATGACGTGAGCAGGGAGACGTGGTGAACTCCTGCTACGGCATTCCTTAACAGGATTTAATTGAAGAACAACATGCAGGTTCATCTGCAGCGTAAAAAGCCTCCCTAGATTTTGCTGATGTCAGGAGCATGTTAACGTACGGGCAGAGATACTTAATGAGCCCTGTCAGCATCAACACCCACACTATACACACGCAGGCCTGCTGGAGCATATTGTTGAATTGCAGCTGCTGTATAAATGCTCACCGATGATCAGCATGTCCCACAGAATCTTGAGTACTTACTCTGTCCTATAACTGACTTGGGGCTGATCATGGCTCAAATGGTTCCTTAAAATGAGTTCATTCACATGTTTGTACTGTTTGTCTTTATAGTCTATAAGAGCGATCAGCTTGCTTGCTTGGAGGTCTTGAGAAAGATACTCAATTCAAACTATAAGAACGTAGCATTCAGTATAGAGATTGTAGTTGTGCTGAGGAGCAACTAGCTAAAAGTAGTGATGCTGCTAAGTTATTTAAAGAGACAGTTCATCGAAAAATGAAAATTGTTATAATTTACTCATCCAAATGTAGATAATTAATTTTTTTATAAATTATCTATAAAGATAAAGATTTTTTTTGTCCACACAATGAAAGTTAATGGAATCCAAAATGACTAAATAAATAAAAAAATACATTATGCAATCAATCAGTTTATTCATACACTTAATTTAAATAGCATTTTAATGAGTTGTTATAAGTTATTTAAAACAAACAAACAAACAAAACACCTGTGTTTAAACAAATATTATTATATTATCATTTTTATATTTAAAAAATGCTTTTGTGGGAAAACAAATCAAAATAATCTTTCATTTTATTTTATTAATACAGTATTATGTATTTATATTTCTTCATACTGTGCTATGAGTTTATACTTTTTCTAGTTTGACAAGCTACAGTTTTGAAGTTACGTAACACTAAAGCTTTTGTTTTTGTGTGTGTTAACTGAAGCTGCATTAAAGTAGGTATTAAACTTGTGCATATTTGCTAGTGTGTGAATTGTTTATGTGTAGGATTTGGGAAAACTGCTTAGAAATGCTTTAAAACAAATATGTGACCACAAAACCAGTCATAAGGGTAAATTTTTCGAAATTGAGATTTATACATCATCTGAAAGCTGAACACATAAGCTTCGAATTGGGTGCAAAAAAAATCTAAATATTGAGAAAATCGCCTTTAAAGTTGTCCAAATGAAATTCTTAGCCATGCATATTACTAATTAAAAATTAAGTTTTGATATATTTATGGTAGGACATTTACAAAATATCTTCATGGAACATGATCTTTACTTAATATCCTAATGACTTTTGGCATAAAAGAAAAATCTATAATTTTGACCCATACAATGTATTCTTGGCTATTGCTAGAAATATACCCCAGCGACTTAACACTGCTTTTGCACTGCAGGGTCACATTTTTGATTCTAGGATCCTGTGGCCAGCTGAGAGATTTATGGAGAGGTAAGGCTCTGACGCAAGTTCATGCTGTTGAGAACTCTTCATAGCTCAAGTTGAGTAGCTTTGGAATATGGCCTAGTTAGAAATAAAGCGAGGAATGGAGAGTAATAAAACGAGGTCTGGATTGACGAAATGATGGGATTGCTGTGGTTTCAGATTCTGTTGCTAGTGCACTGAAAAATGGTAACATCTAAATTAACTGGTTAATAATAATAATAATAATAATATGTATTATAGCTGAACCAAACCAAATACATTAAATCAAGGTTAAATCAAGTAGAAATTGATCTTGAAGGTAACAACAGCAGGTTACTTCTTTGGAAGTGTGATTTGTCTAACAGACTGATTGATTTATTAATAACAACAAATTCAAATTCATAACAAAACTGTTGAGGCCAAGTTTTGCCATGTGTTACTCCCTAGCAGGAGTTTGGTAAATCGGTGTATAAAAATGGTTTTCAGACCATCAGCATTTGGGCAGGGCCAGTGCGTTTTTTGTTTTTAGTTTTTTGAAAAATTAGGTAATATATCTTTCCATTGTAATTTGGGGAATTATAATCATGCACCTCCCAAACTATAGTTTTGGACTGCATTTAAAATGTTGAATTTAACATCACTGAGTTTACCACGTGCCCTCTAAGATTTTATACTAACACCAAGTTATATGTATACAAACACTGTGTCTGTATATACTATAAAGTGGAGATCTAAACACGGCAAATGTAATGAAGACACCTAACAGCTGCACCATTACTTATGTCTGTTACTTATTAGTGTTTCATTCACATCTCACATGTTCCCTGGTGTACAGTTCTGCAATATGTTTTCTTAATGGCCACATAAAACTGCACAGAATAATTGAGAGCAAATGCTCACTCTTCTTTTGGTCTGAGACGTTTAACAGTGACTGCAGCTTTAAGAGAATTATGAAAATAAAAGACGAGCTATATATTGCAGGATTGCTCTCATGGTGGAGATATATACTAAATGCCGATTTGATCAAGCTAAGAAAGATGTTACATGCTGGTGGAGAGACTTTCTGTAGGTTCATCTCAAACATATGGCATATGTTTCATAAAACTAAAAAGTCCTGTTGACCCCCCTTTATAAGGTCTGATAGCCATCATAAATTTAATATTGCAAGCCAGATCAAGCTAAGTTCCCAGCACTCTGAGCCAAGACCACAGATGGTGTCACAGTATACCAAGTGCACAACGGCACCCAGACATGCCTCTTGATTTAAGTCTTTGTAAAAACCATCTCTAGACGTCAGTGCATTTGAAGTTAGTGAAGTTAAACACAGAAGTAGAAACTCTCATTTGCACGAGTTTAGTGAGTTCCTGATGATATACGGTCACAGAACTCCTACCTGATAAGAACAGACCACACAATTGTGGAACACATAGCACATACTGTAACAATGTGAGTTCATCTGTCAATTCAGACCATGGATACTATCTCAAAATATGATTTGTTAAACACAGAAGTAGAAACTCTCATTTGCACGAGTTTAGTGAGGTCCTGATGATATACGGTCACAGAACTCCTACCTGATTTAACCACAGACTAAACAACAGCAGATCCGAGCAGCGCAGACACAACTGGATAACAAATTCAGAACACATTTCCATTTCTTGTGATTCTCAAATTCTGCTTTAGGATTTGATATTGATATTGATATTGATATTGAAGTGGTTAAAATTATACAAAAAATAAAACTGTCCCTAAAATGCTGTAAGTATTCCTTTATTTAATGTTGTCTGGGTTGTATATTATTTTACATCTCATACAACCTGCCCATCTGTGTAATTTCAGTAGCTTCTACCAAATGACAGATAAATGCACCAAAATGCAATCTTAAAAAATATAGAGACTGAATGCACAGGGTTTGATGTCAACAACAAAATATGTGAAGCGTTTTCTTCTCCTTTTTATATGTTTATAAGCCTTATTTATTTTATTTATTTATTTTCTTATCATATGCATGAATTGTGATTTTGAATTTTCAGTGGAGGGACAGAAATCTCTTAAAAATAATATAAAAAAATATCTTCATTTGTGTTTTGAGGATGAATAAAAGTCTTAAGTGCTTGGAATGACATGAGGATTAGTAAATTATTACAGTTTTTTTGGGGTAGCACTTAACAAATGTGAAAACTGAGGGAATAGGACAAACACACTAAAATAAACTTATAATTTGCTGCTTATTAATAGTTAGTAAGGTAGTTGTTAAAGGGTTAGTTCACCCAAAAATGAAAATTAGCCCATAAATTACTCACCCTCAAGTCATCCTAGGTATATATGACCTTCATCTTTCAGACAAATCCAGTCGGAGTTATATTAAAAATGGTCTTTGATCTTTCAAGCTGTTTAATGCCACTCAGCGGGTGTTGCAGTGCATCAGTCCAAAAGAAGTTAAATAAAAAGCGCCCCATCCTTAATAAAAAGTGTCTCACACGGCTCCGGGGGTGAACAAAGGCCTCCTGTAGCGAATCGATGCGTTATTGTAAGAAAAATAACCATTTTTAAAACGTAATAATCACTTTAATGTAGCTTGCGCTCACTGTTGTAAACAGAAGCAGTTCCGGGCGGATGATGTATGAGGTCAGCTTTGCACACGCGCTGCTCAGAAGTGACGGACACAGAAGCGCAGCGGAGAGATGAAAACAAAACAACGGACACTAATTAAGGCTGATTTATACTTCTGCGTCGAACCTACGCTGTAGCTTACGCATAGACGCACACCCATACGCCGTATCCTGACGTGCACCTCTCCAAAAATATAACAGCACGTCAATTCTACGCAGACCGCAAGTGCTGTGATTGGTCTGCAAGAACCCCTCCCTCCATATGTACTTGAGTTTTGTGTGTGTTTATGTGCACTTTATGTGCACTTTAATATATTTTAATGTTACACCTTCTTATATAAAATAAAACAAAGCAAAGAGCAAGTGTCTTATCATTTATTATACTACATAGCATTATACATCAGTAGTTGTCCGCAACAAACAATGTTGATCTGCCATGGTACAAGTCCTTGTGCAGATTGAAAGAATGCCATCATCTCCTTTTCCGTTGTTGTCTCCTTTGCCTTTGGCTATAATGCTTCTCCAACGAGCCGCTTCTTCTTCGGCTTTTACCGTGGTACTGCGGGTTGCAGGAGTTTGGTAAATCGGTGTATAAAAATGGTTTTCAGACCATCAGCATTTGGGCAGGGCCAGTGCGTTTTTTGTTTTTAGTTTTTTGAAAAATTAGGTAATATATCTTTCCATTGTAATTTGGGGAATTATAATCATGCACCTCCCAAACTATAGTTTTGGACTGCATTTAAAATGTTGAATTTAACATCACTGAGTTTACCACGTGCCCTCTAAGATTTTATACTAACACCAAGTTATATGTATACAAACACTGCGTCTGTATATACTATAAAGTGGACATCTAAACACTCCAAATGTAATGAAGACACCTAACAGCTGCACCATTACTTATGTCTGTTACTTATTAGTGTTTCATTCACATCTCACATGTTCCCTGGTGTACAGTTCTGCAATATGTTTTCTTAATGGCCACATAAAACTGCACAGAATAATTGAGAGCAAATGCTCACTCTTCTTTTGGTCTGAGACGTTTAACAGTGACTGCAGCTTTAAGAGAATTATGAAAATAAAAGACGAGCTATATATTGCAGGATTGCTCTCATGGTGGAGATATATACTAAATGCCGATTTGATCAAGCTAAGAAAGATGTTACATGCTGGTGGAGAGACTTTCTGTAGGTTCATCTCAAACATATGGCATATGTTTCATAAAACTAAAAAGTCCTGTTGACCCCCCTTTATAAGGTCTGATAGCCATCATAAATTTAATATTGCAAGCCAGATCAAGCTAAGTTCCCAGCACTCTGAGCCAAGACCACAGATGGTGTCACAGTATACCAAGTGCACAACGGCACCCAGACATGCCTCTTGATTTAAGTCTTTGTAAAAACCATCTCTAGACGTCAGTGCATTTGAAGTTAGTGAAGTTAAACACAGAAGTAGAAACTCTCATTTGCACGAGTTTAGTGAGGTCCTGATGATATACGGTCACAGAACTCCTACCTGATTTAACCACAGACTAAACAACAGCAGATCCGAGCAGCGCAGACACAACTGGATAACAAATTCAGAACACATTTCCATTTCTTGTGATTCTCAAATTCTGCTTTAGGATTTGATATTGATATTGATATTGATATTGAAGTGGTTAAAATTATACAAAAAATAAAACTGTCCCTAAAATGCTGTAAGTATTCCTTTATTTAATGTTGTCTGGGTTGTATATTATTTTACATCTCATACAACCTGCCCATCTGTGTAATTTCAGTAGCTTCTACCAAATGACAGATAAATGCACCAAAATGCAATCTTAAAAAATATAGAGACTGAATGCACAGGGTTTGATGTCAACAACAAAATATGTGAAGCGTTTTCTTCTCCTTTTTATATGTTTATAAGCCTTATTTATTTTATTTATTTATTTTCTTATCATATGCATGAATTGTGATTTTGAATTTTCAGTGGAGGGACAGAAATCTCTTAAAAATAATATAAAAAATATCTTCATTTGTGTTTTGAGGATGAATAAAAGTCTTAAGTGCTTGGAATGACATGAGGATTAGTAAATTATTACAGTTTTTTTTGGGGTAGCACTTAACAAATGTGAAAACTGAGGGAATAGGACAAACACACTAAAATAAACTTATAATTTGCTGCTTATTAATAGTTAGTAAGGTAGTTGTTAAAGGGTTAGTTCACCCAAAAATGAAAATTAGCCCATAAATTACTCACCCTCAAGTCATCCTAGGTATATATGACCTTCATCTTTCAGACAAATCCAGTCGGAGTTATATTAAAAATGGTCTTTGATCTTTCAAGCTGTTTAATGCCACTCAGCGGGTGTTGCAGTGCATCAGTCCAAAAGAAGTTAAATAAAAAGCGCCCCATCCTTAATAAAAAGTGTCTCACACGGCTCCGGGGGTGAACAAAGGCCTCCTGTAGCGAATCGATGCGTTATTGTAAGAAAAATAACAATTTTTAAAACGTAATAATCACTTTAATGTAGCTTGCGCTCACTGTTGTAAACAGAAGCAGTTCCGGGCGGATGATGTATGAGGTCAGCTTTGCACACGCGCTGCTCAGAAGTGACGGACACAGAAGCGCAGCGGAGAGATGAAAACAAAACAACGGACACTAATTAAGGCTGATTTATACTTCTGCGTCGAACCTACGCTGTAGCTTACGCATAGACGCACACCCATACGCCGTATCCTGACGTGCACCTCTCCAAAAATATAACAGCACGTCAATTCTACGCAGACCGCAAGTGCTGTGATTGGTCTGCAAGAACCCCTCCCTCCATATGTACTTGAGTTTTGTGTGTGTTTATGTGCACTTTTAATATATTTTAATGTTACACCTTCTTATATAAAATAAAACAAAGCAAAGAGCAAGTGTCTTATCATTTATTATACTACATAGCATTATACATCAGTAGTTGTCCGCAACAAACAATGTTGATCTGCCATGGTACAAGTCCTTGTGCAGATTGAAAGAATGCCATCATCTCCTTTTCCGTTGTTGTCTCCTTTGCCTTTGGCTATAATGCTTCTCCAACGAGCCGCTTCTTCTTCGGCTTTTACCGTGGTACTGCGGGTTACACCAGCAACATGGCCTTGCAGTTTGCATGTGTACTGCACGTTGACGCAGACAACGACGCAGAAGTATAAATGAAAACTGATGCATAGCCTACGGCGTAGGTCCGACGCAGAAGTATAAATCAGCCTTTAGAAGTACAAAACAAGGATTTGTAAAGAAGAATGTCAGAGGATTTCAATATAAGCCAAGAGGAAACTGGTTTTCCTTTGCTAAAGTAAGGAAACTTCGCTTACTTTGCTCCTGTTAACAAACGTTGGTTTTCACGAGACTCACCGGCGCAAGCGCAACGCCGACCTCATACGTCATCCGCCCGGAGCTGCCGGACTTGAATATGGATATTTTTCTTACAAAAACAAATCGATTCGCTACAGGAGGCCTTTGTTCACCCCCCGGGGCCGTATGAGACACTTTTTATTATGGATGGGCGCTTTTTATTTCACTTCTTTTGGACTGAAGCAATGCAACACCCACTGACTGCCATTAAACAGCTTGAAAGATCAAAGACAATTTTTTATATAACTCCGACTGGATTCATCTGAAAGAAGAAAGTCATATACACCTAGGATGCCTTGAAGGTGAGTAATTTATGGGCTAATTTTCATTTTTGCGTGAACTAACCCTTTAAGTTTAGGTATGGGGCCCTAAGGATTAAGGCATCTAAAATATGATCATGCAGAATAAGCCATTAAGATGTGCTTTATAAGTACTAATAAACAGCCAATATGCTAGTAATATGCATGTTAATAATCAACTAGTTAATAGTGAGAATTGGTCCCTGAACTGAAGAGCTACCACAAAAATGGTAACATAAATTCACTGGTTTTATTCAAGTCAAAAATATTATTTAATATCAACCCAAATACATTAAAATAAGCTAACAATTTGAAATGATACATTTTTAAACTGTGAGAAAAGAAGTAGCTAAACATTGAATACTTGACAACTAATAAAAGACATACTGACATAATAAAAGACATCTGAAACAAGAAAACTCCATATCAGACAAACAATTGAGAGTGAATTTTTGCGCATTTTAAAAATAAAAATATTATTTGAAAATAGTTTAAATGCATTACTTTACAATAAATTACAATTATTTTACTACTAATTTTCTTTATTTGTGTCCTTTAAATCCTTTAATTCTTTTTACATTTGTGACAACACCCATGACAAAATTCTGAATTGGTTTGAATTTAAATTGAATTAGCCACACCTCACAGGAAGATGAATAGAAATTTGAATTGCATTGACAGGAAGAGGAATTTCACTGGTCACTGGAATCCCTTATTGTGTTCTATTTTATGGTTTCCATTTGGTAAGTTTTGTAAGTTTTATTGATAGTATTAATGGTCTGTAAAATGAAAAATATGAAAAAAATATTTATGAAAATACTTATTCAATATGCTCTCAGAAAAGAAAAAGTACAAAAGCTGTGGTACCTTTTCAAAAGTTACACATTTTTACCTAAAGGGTCCATACTGGTACCTTAAAGGTACATATTACTACCTAAATTGTACATATTACTACCTAAAAGGTGCAAAAGTGTACCTTTTAAAAAGATACCTCTGCCCCAGTGACAGCTTTTGTACCTTTTTTCCTGAAAGTGTATAATATATTTCACTCTATTTTAATCCTCCTTCCTTTTTATTAAAGTTGTACTTTTATATCTTGTTTGCTTCGATTCAAATTCAGCCATTGAACTGGAGTTTTCTCAAGACTGGATAGTGCGCATCCCTGGCCTTTTCTTCAGCAATACCTCAACCACTCATTGCTCTGAGACTATGTTTGGGTGCTCTATCTTCCAGACCACATGGTTCTTCTAAATGTTGGACATGGTTGGATTCATTAAACCCAACAATCTCAACTCACTGAGAAATCGCTTTATCCCAGTTACACTGTGTCTCTCGTCACAGCACGCTCGTCACATCTTTCAGCCCAAGATCTCATTTTCTCAGTCCCTTAAAACACTTGTCCTTCACCCTTGATCCCGATGAATATGGTCTACTGATCTACTGACAAGAATCGGCAGAGCCGGTCACGCAATCAAACACCGCAGCAAATCATAATGCTGCAAATGACAAAACCTGCTGACAGACTCAAAACATTCCTCCCTCCCTGACCCAGAAGATCACTGACTTGAAAGGAGGGTTAATGTTTGCACGCCACACTTAGCACGATGACTTTAGCTTAGCAGGTGACATCCTTTAGGAAAACACAGGTGGGACAACAAAACCACATTGTCCCATCCGTTTAAAGCAGATTATGACAACAAGAATGCTAGTCACTTGTCACCTGAATTTCGGAGTTCTTTGAGGAAGATAAGCCGAGATTTTCTTGAATAAATAAATGTATTTGCCGTTTTTGTGTAATATTAGCAGATCACTTGTCAGCTTGCATTTAACTGAACAGTAGGAAGGGGAGATAAGTGAGTGCTTTCCTACCACTCCATCAGACTCTGTTGACTTGTCCTCACAGATTGTACTTTCTACATTGCGGGTCTTCATCTATTAAACTAGCAGGAAAAACAATCAGAGATGGTTGAGAACAGGCTGCTAATTAATTCAGCAACGATTCCCGACACTTCCAACATACTTTTAAGACAAGTGTTAATGGAAATGATATACTTTAAAGGAATATACTTAAGTGTGAACTGAATGTAATATTTTCCGACACTTAACTGCATGTTATTGGTAATGAAATGAAAATGTATTATAGTTTGCATTTATAATAAATGCAATTAGCTGAACTTTAGAGTGCTTTTTGACCCATGTAATTAAGACTTAAGTACATCTTTATTTATAGTTTCATAATTCTATTTTCTTTGAAATATGGTTTAAGTGAACTGTTGAATGTACTGACAAGTATTTATAATATACTTTAATGTAATTTCTATTGAAATGTGTATGTAACAACGTTAATGCGTTAACGCATGTGATTAATTAAAAAATCCTTAACGCGTTAAAATAATTTAACGCAAAAAGACTGAAACACAATTTCTATTCTAAACCTTTAACCCGATTTCGCTTCTCTGTTTGCTATCAGATAATTTTAAGCCACTAAACTCCGGGAAAGTTTTCAGTCCAGTGATCCAGTAAGCGAATGCATTCAGACAATCCGTCCAAAACAGAGCTAATGTAAAGAACACCAGGCTGATTACATCAGAGACTCACAGAGACTCATGTTGTCTTTTTTCAGTTAATTTTTCATCGAGCTCTGTGATATTCTTTGATTGTTTCAGAAGAGCGCGAGAGCTCCCGGAACGTCAAAATATCCCACTTCTGTATGATACTCAAACTATGTTTTCTCGGCTGAATAAAGCAAACCAGCTTCTCTCCTATAAACTTTTGATGGTTGAGAAATGCAATCAAGGTAAAGATTAGAAGTCAAGCATACGTGAGTTTGATGTATTGATGCACAAACAAACCGTGTATGAACGCCACTGGAAGGAAAGCCAGCAACCTTTAGCCAAAAAAGCATAACGGCTAATGCTAACGCTTCCGCTTTGGCGGTACGCAGGAGAGACAAGAGGCCGTTTTGTTTGAATGTATGTCAGTGGAATAAACAGCTAAATGGTAGTTTTAGATTGGACTATTTTTAGGGTCTACACTGAAAAAAAAAATGTCCTTAAGGGAAGTCACAGACTTTTTCCGACAGGTGGGATACAGATTACGGCACTTCTCATTCATTCCTATGGTGTCCGTAAATGGCGAATTGAGTGTCGCACAACTCTGACTGAAATTCAGTGACGTCAAGGTTATAATGTGATTGGTTATTAAGGCTCACATGATCCAAGTTGACGGTTACGCTTTCTCCAATAGTAAGTACAGACCCTCTCATTTCCCAATAGTAAGAGAATCTCACGATAACCTCCTCATGCTGGGATGCGTCGAAAGACGATGATCATGTATCGACTAGAGGTATTGTCAAATACATTAAATATTGGCAATATTAAGGGTATTTGGCATTTGGCAATGTAGGCCTGTTACATTCTTATTATTATTAGGCCTATTTTTATTATTATTAGGTTATGTTTATTATTTAATTAATAATACAATTATTTTGCCCAGCAATAATTTCATATCGCATCAGTGCATAACTGACACACTGTGAGGATTATAAAAGTTTGGCGTTTGGCCAATCAGCTGCATCACTGGTAGTTCCTATAGAGCTACCAGTGATGCGATATGAATATAGAGAATGAAAGAGTTAAACGAAGATAAATAGTGTATGCCTAATTTCATTATATGTGATTTAATCACACAAAAATTGTGATTAATCAGATTAAAAATTGTAATCTATTGACAGCCCTAATTTAAATGTTTGTAATGACAAAGTTTCAATTTAGTACCAGTGTTGGGGGTAAAACATTACAAGTAACACAAGTTATGTAATCAGATTTTTTTTTTCATGCAGCTACTAAAGTAATGCATTACTGTGAAATTTACAACAACATATCTGAGTTACTTTTTCAAATAAGTAACACAAGTTCCCTTTCAGGCGGTCACTCTCGACGTCACGTCGGAGGACCGATGAATTGGGATCTCGCTTAGAGGGACCAATCTATTTCGAGTGTAAACTAAACGAGCCATGGCATGCGATTATTGCATCCAGCTGCTGCTGATCACAGCGTGAGTATAAGTAGGCAGCAGGTGCAGCGCGTATCAGGCTTTTCGCTTCGGAGCCGAGCGGTTCTATCGTTCTGTTTCCATACTAAAAGAGCTTCACGGGTGGAACGTCTTTTTAAAGACGTGTCTTTTTAAAGATGTCATACCATCCGTGCGTTTCTGGGTGCGGTCGTTACCTGGTGCCGGGTGATGGTCACGCCCGGAAATGATGGCTATGCTTTCCCGGGCCGCCGAGAGTGTCGGGCTCGAGTGGAACATTCCACCGCGTCCCAAACCCTCAAGGTTGGACGATTGGTTTCTTGGGGTGGCACGCACTGGTTCTCAGGGCCCCACTCCAGTGCCTTTCTTCCCGGAGGTGCATGATGAGATCGCTGGGTCATGGTCATGGGTTCAGCGCGGGGGTACACGGGAGTCGCCCCCACCCGGCCGCCGGCGGCAGCGCCTCAGCCCGCTCGTCGCCAAGGGCGGCCCCCTGCCTCCAGCAAGACCGCGCCGAGGAGCCGGCCGCAGGGCAGCCGCCCTGGTCCAGAGCCGTATCACACTCACCCTCCTCTCTCGCCAGCGAGCAGCAGTGGGCGGATCGCGAGGACGAACCAACGGACTACCCAGCACCCTCTGCTCAAACGCAGGTCAGTGTTTCACACACCCAGACCCCGCCTCGGACCGGCAAAGAGACACTCGGGCCGGGTCCCTGCGTACTTTCACGCTGCCCCACTGCGGGTACGCCTGTAGTTCCGTTGATGCCACTTGCGCGGCGTCTGGGAGCCTGGCTTGAGCTACCCAGCCCGTCTCGATGGCTCCGTCGAACCGTCAGGCTCGGCTATGCGATTCAGTTCGCCCGGCGCCCTCCCAAGTTCAGGGGCGTCCACTTTACGTCAGTGAAAGCAGCAGATGCCCCTGTCTTGCGTGCAGAGATCGCAGTCCTACTGGCGAAGGACGCGATAGAGCCGGTCCCTCCAGCCGATATGAGGTCGGGGTTTTACAGCCCTTACTTCATTGTACCCAAGAAAAGCGGTGGGTTGAGACCTATCTTGGACCTGCGCGTCGTGAACCAGGCCTCTGTGATCAGCAGCAGCTGGATGCAATAATCGCATGCCAATGTGCATTGGCTCATTTAGTTTACACTCGAAGTAGATTGGTACCTCTAAGCGAGATCCCAATTCGTCGGTCCTCCGACGCGACGTCTCTGTTCCCTCCTTCAGGGAACGAGGGTTACATACGTAACCGAGACGTTACTTTCTTTACCAATTTATTCACTGATAGCTCTCCTGTCCCATGTTGAGAGAAACTGGTAGTGAGGTACATAGGCACTTCCTTCAGCCTGAGGCTTATACATTTGACTTTTGGTGCAAAAGGGCCTTTACAGTTGCCAAAAGCATAGCTTTTAAAAAAAAGCATAGTTATTAAAAAAAAGCATAGTTATTAAAAAAAAAAAATAATAAGAAAGCCCAGTCTAGGTGACAATAAGTAATGGAAAAGTAACCTAATGCATTACTTTCCATAAAAATGGCGATTACGCTACACCTACGTCCTACGTCATTTGCATATGACAGTTAGCGGAAGCTATAGAGATTCCGATTTTAAATATGGATATTTTTCTTACATAAACGCATCGCTTCACCTCAGAAGGCCTTTATTAACTCTCCGGAGCCGTCTTTGAGCACTTTTATGATGGATGGATGCACTTTATTTTGCTTCAAAATCTCAACCACCATTCACTGCCATTATAAAGCTTGGAAGAGCCAGGACTTTTTTTTTTTTGTTAAATGAAACTCCGATTGCATTCGTCTGAAAGAAGAAAGTCACATACACCTAGGATGGCTTGAGGGTGAATAAATCATGGGGTAATTTTCATTTTTGGGTGAACTATCTCTTTAAGTGGCCTTTAATTTAATATTATTTTATCTGAAAGATGACTATTTGATGTAAACAAATGTAGTCGAAAGACTTTAGTCAAGTCTTTATGCACTTTGTGTCAGTTGAGTACGATGTGAAATGTGATTGTAGCAAAACAAACTACTCTTGCCTCAGTTTTGTTACATATTGTGTTTTTTTAAATAAGTGTTAAATTTTGTACTACTTTTTCAGTGAATGCCTAAATTCATTCTTTTACTTTCCTTCTCTTTGACAGAAGGCAAGCTGCCAGACTGGCATTATGACACTTGCGGTTTAAAAGCAGTTGATACATAATGTTTGCATATACTGTACCAAAGTGGTGTGACGTGGCCAAGTATGTTGACCCACACTCGGATTTAGGCCACGACTTCCCCATGTATAGTATAGTATAGTATGCAAACACTATATACTGCATAAATTAATTATTGTTGCATACTATTTCACAATCTTTACATAAATAGTAAGTATCAAACAGCATATAGTACTGTATGCAGCAAGTAGCATGCTAGTTCTTCTTCGTGAACACAGTCTTTGTCCAAACTACACAAATGCTGTTCAAGAATTTTCCTCAAAATAATGAATGCATGTAAGATAGAAATTCCAACCATTCCGTCCTGCAGTCTTCCACATATTAATCTTCTCCACAGACAAGCCATGATAGCATCAACAAACAAACAGCGAGAGAAAGAGCAGGTTCCCGATTGTTTAACACAGAGTGACATGGTTCATTGCTCCACCTCTGACCTCTCTCATCCCATTTCTCCTCTGCCTGTCACCACCGTCCTACCGCTCTCATCATTTCAAAGGGATTGAAGGTAAAAGAAAAGGACACATTCCAGATTTAAGTTTAATAGGCCTTTAGTCATTCAGTCAAGCTCACATAAGAAGTTTTCTGACATTAGGTTTTGCATTGTTTTTCTGACCATTAGAGGGTCAAACATGCAGCATAATTTCTTCCTGTTTGTTGACACAGTTGTAATCATGCAAGGTGTCAATAAAAGTCCCCCCTGTCTGAAACGGTAGGCAGTGTATCAGTGGGTAAACTGTCACCTATTAATCTAGGAAACTGCTTTTTGTCAATTTGATATATTTAAAACCATCTCTTCATATACAACTGTGACTAAGTTGTCGCGTGGGAAAAGTGATTTTCTATATGGCAGGTAAAATCATATTTTATACGTTAAAGCAAAATTATCAGCTCAAAAATGCGATGTGTCTAAGAAGAAGAAAACAATGACAAATGTCAATACTATTAAAATTAAATAAGTTAAAAAATTATGTAAATTTAAAATTTTGTTTTTCACAAATTATATTTACTTCTGTTTTGTTGTTGTTTAATGTTAATGAAAAAAAAATATTTTGCCCCAAAGCTGCAAAACATGCATGCTTTTAGAAAGAATAAAAACCATACCATACTTAATCAATATATTTCCTTTTAAAATGAGCCAAAATGTTTTTTTTGTGACTTTATTTCATCATAAACAAAATGAAATATTTTAGCTATAATATGAAATTGGAGTTTTCACTTAAAGCTAAAAACATTTTTAGTCAATGTTTAATTAAGCTTGCTATAAAATAAAAACTTAAAGATCTTTTGACGAGTGGGGCGGGGCCGGTTGAGTAAATGATAATGAGCGCCACCTGCGCCACTCACCAGTCTCGAGTCCCATGGAGGAGCTCCGGAAGGATAAAAGGAGTGACGACAGTGAAGGATGAGAGAGGCCACGACTGCCCCTAAAATATAGTTTGTTAATCAAAGTGACTCCGGTAATCCAACAGAGAAGAAATGAAACAGCATGTAAAACACAACATAACTTTTACATTACACCCCCCAATGGCGATGGTGATGGGAGAAACCAAGGCAGTGATGGTGCTGAGAGGATGAGCCAGGCGTGGACCCAGCAAACAGGCAGTATTGATGGTGTGAGGAGCCATGGTGAACGTGGTGAAATGAGAGCCCAGAGTGACCCAAAAGACAGCCAGGAAGAAGGTGGCCC
Organism: Sinocyclocheilus grahami; assembly: GCF_001515645.1. Taxonomy (NCBI): domain Eukaryota; kingdom Metazoa; phylum Chordata; class Actinopteri; order Cypriniformes; family Cyprinidae; genus Sinocyclocheilus; species Sinocyclocheilus grahami. Next base: position 346,703 of record NW_015506122.1, on the reverse strand, counting down.
ACAACGGAATTGAGGGAGTGAGGAGACATGGTGGGAACGCCAGGCGAAACCAAGGAGACAATTGACCGAGGTAGAGACCTAGGCGAAGCCGAAGATCTGCAGAGACCGAGCAACACAGAGGGTCCTGGAGACCAAGGTGAAGCTATGTTGACAAACCGCCGAGGTGGAGCCAGGGTGCTGGAGGAATGAGGCAGAGTCCGAGCGCCCCAGGACTGATTTGAAGCCAGTGGGAAGGAGGAACCTGCCGGAACTGAAGGGGTGGAGGGACGAGTCACAGACAAGTACCCGTAAGTCCGTGGTACAGGGTAAAGTGACGACTGGTGGAGCTGGAGGGACAAGGAAGCCCGGTGGAGCCAGATGGACGACGGCCCATGGTGAAGCCGAGGGAGCAAGGAGCCAAGGTGTAGCTGACTGGTCGACAGGCTGAGGTGGAGCAATGGACTCGGAGGGTCGAGGTGGAGCTAGCAGGTTGACACTCCAAGGTGCAGCTGGTGGATACGAATCCCACAGTTGAATCAGGCAGCTAGGCGGAGCCAGTGCATGAGGAGCCGAAGGGCTGAGTAATGCCAGCGGAGCCCCCCAAAATTTGCTGGCTCTGGTGGAGCTTGCAGGAGAGGAAGACTGGGTGAGGAAGCAGACTCAATGATGGACAGGGCTGGTGACAAGTATGAAGACTCTGAACTGGGTGGGACCAGCGATGATGAAGAGGACTTGGAAGATTCAGGGCTGGGTAGGACCAGCGGTGACGAACATACACATATACAGGAGGAAGGTTAAAGGGTGGAAACACTACCTCCGTTTCCCAGTCGATCAGCCATTACTCTGTTTCCAGCTTCACCAATATTCTCACTGGCACAGATGTAGTGACCGGCTCACACACCTGGTCAGCCGGGACCCCAGGCTTTTCTTCCTGGTCGGACACGGTTGCTGGCTCAGGCATGAAGCCCGTGGAGGGCATATGCTGGGTCATTCAGTCTGGGGTGGGCTCTGGCTCCTCATCTGTGGTGCGCCTGGGCGATGGGTCTGACTCTGGATTGTGCGGCTCTGAGTGGCCCACTGGAGGATTATAGGATTATATTATGGACGAGTATAGCTGGTTTGGAGTGGGCTTCCTCCTCTACAATTAGTGGCCATCCTCCTTGGTGTAAATTTCAGAGCTGCTCCTCTGCAAGGTACTCCATGTTACTCATTATGAGGGTCCGATATTCTGTAACATTTAGTTCCAGGATAAAGAAGATAGACAAAGTAATTAAAAAAGAAACAGTTTATTAATCAAAGTGACTCCAATATAGAAGAAACACAATAGGAACAATGTATAAAACACAACATAACAGTTACTAGTGTTTATTCATATGTCTTTTTAAAGTAAAGTTGTTGTTTTTTATTATGTTCTAAAAAAAAAAACATGTAACTAGCCAGCATGTGTTCTGTATGGAAGCTTGTTTCCGCCACTGAATAAAAAGTAACAAAGGTAATTGCAACAATTCTGCAAGTTTATATCTTACAATTCTGATTTCTTTTCTCAGAATTGAGAGCAATAAACTTGCAACCGGGAGTTATACTATCAGATTTGCAAGTTATAAAGTCTCGCAAGTTAAATCTCACAGTTCTAAGAAAAAAGGCAGCATTATGATATGTAAACTATTAAATATGTAAAATTATTCAGTGGCAGAATCAGGCTTCCATAGTTATGCCACATTACCACACTGGTGTCAAGCAAAAAATCATCTAATTGACTAGTTTGCTAGTTTAGAAGTGTTAAAGAACTTTAGACCTTTTTGCCTGTACTAAATGCCAGACAATATGTAAAGTCAGTTGAATATCGTGCATGTGTCAGCATTAAGTGAATTTAATTCTTCATGGCAAAATCCTCACTGACAGATTTGCATGCACAACATTTTGTCCAGAAAAAAATTCTTCTGAATTAAGTTAGAAATGGGAATAGGAATTTTGAATGGGAACTGAAAACATGTGGGTGTTTGTTCATAAGAGTTTGGTTCTTCATAAAGCAATTATTCCTTTAACCACTTCCAGCTTTTCTTTTATAAACATTTATCATCTTCTTTCAAAAAGATCCTTGATCTCCAATATTCTTCAGAATGCATCTGATTCTAGTTCATATTGTTCAGTTATTCTACAGAAACTCTAAAGTTTCTTTTAAACAGTAACAGGTTTTATTCTGCTACATTTCTATGGGAAACATATTCCTCCTTCCTTCACTGTAAGCATGATACATCTTGTTTTAATAAGGTATTTCAGTCATACATGGCCACTTCTGCATCTCAACTTCCTCTTTTAGGCTTTTCCCATATTATCTTAGATATCAGACCTGACATATTAGTTTAGTGTGTGTACGTGTGTGTGCTTGCATCATTTTCTTGGAAAAAATTTGCCTGTAAAGGCAATGCAACAATGTCAATTCCAGAGACATCATCAGGCTGTGCTTGATGCAAGAACTACAACAGACTGTAATGGGAGACGATCACTCATAGATGAATGAATGATCATAATACTAGTAATGGTGACAATAGCAACTTTTTTTCAGTAAAAAAAAAAAAATCAGTTGACATTTTGGAACATTGCTGTATTTTTATTTGTTGGTCCAGCCTGAAAAATACAGTTTGTTTGTTTCTGAGTTTAGCTACAGAAGTAACATTTGAAATATGAAACGAGCAATTCACATAACCTGTAGCTTTTTTTAAAAGTTGTAAATAAAACAAAGATTGTTGTCATATGTTTAACAAGAAAATACTCTTTCAGCCTTTCTCTCTTCAAAATTTCATGATTAATTCAATGTGTTACTATTTCTTTGTAATAAATTGTGAAATTTGCTAGCAATTTCTGAATTAAATTGTTTCTATTCCAATTTTTTTCAGTGTAAACTGTACAGTCAAAATACACAAATAAACCGTAATTATGATCAGCTTCTACCATTATTCTTTAACTGGTTCACCCTTGACTTGGAAAATCCAGTGTTTCCCACGTTCATGCATCCGTCCCGTAAACACAATCATTTTCATGACTTGAAGGAAGTATTTGGCTACAATGAGTCTCATTTATTCCCTCTCTGTTCCTCCTTTACTTCCTGAGAGATCTGGCCTTCTGACATGCGCCATGTGTTGAGGATGCCACCAGAACATCACACCATTAGAGTAAATGTTGAATAGTGCACAGTGTAGGGCAATTTACAGAAAAATCACATTTGGATGTAGAATTTTAAATGGAAACTATTCAAAATATGAACATTTGATCTTGGGAAATGTTCAAGTTTGGCTCTGTTCCAAACCTAATGAGCTGCCTTCCTGTCTGCTGTATTTTATGGCATGGAAACTATCCGAGTTATGAACATATGACAATGGGAAATGTTCAATTTTGGCTCTGCTATGTCTATTATTTGACAGTCCTATCTATTGATTGAATAGCAAATTCCTCAGAATTCAGAAAATAAGAGTTTAAATAATTGTCTTTGAATGTCTGGTAAACATATAATTCAGAACCTTGTATCTGGTCTCTACTATTCATAAAAACATAATGCTTTGGGATTAAGATCATTCTTTGCTATTTTCACACAACAGTCAACAGAAGACACATAAATGGGTCATAAGACATTGAAACATACCCAGCATGCTCTATGTATCTCTTTACAAGAAAAATTCAAAAGTAAACTTCCTAGACACAGGTGCCTGTTGTTTGTTTTTTACTTACTTTCCCATGAATGTTTTAATAAACAGCCCTGTGAAATTTAGTTGTATGTAAATACAACCATATATGTAGAGATAAACATTAAAATGTATTCATTTACACATCATGCACTATGGTTAAAGTGTTCTGAGGTCATAACATAGTATTTTGCAAGAAACCACGTGGACATAAATCTTTATTAACTCTTTTCGTCAGCATTTTTATTTTTAATTTTTATAATTTTTTTTTTTTTAAGTTGCTAGTCACCACCAGCATTTTTGATAATTTTCACAAAACTGTCCTGGCCCCCAGAATATTTTGTTGTATGAATGTCTGAACATGCAATATGTCAAGAAGGAACAGAGCATCTGCTTTAAAAAAAAAACTGTTTTATTCTAGCTTCATGCATTGTTTTTTTTAATCATCATTTGAATGTGGGTACGTTTAATAAACAGAAAGAAACAATTTCAACAAAAAGCTAAGAGACTATGCCCGGATCATGTCCGAATGCATATATTTACAGTATATGTGTTTTATATCTTATGTTTTTTCGTGTTTCATCTTACATTCTGGTCAGTTAAAGGGATGAAATATTTGGTAAAATTATTTTTCCTATGTCAGCATTTTTCATCATCAAGGCAAAAATTACAATTATACTCATGGCGGTTCTGGTGACATTATCAATGTGGCTTTCTCCGGTTCTGAATGTGTTGACTAGGCGCTGTGCATTTGCTGAAGTATATAAATGTAATGTATGAAATGTGTTTGTATGTGAATCTGATTGTAAGTTTAGGGTTCATATACAGTAAACAGAACCAAAAAAGTCAGATCGGATGTTTGATGAAAATGAATGCATGCAAACATACCTATTGGTGTTTTGTACTGTCATTGGTGTTTATTTCAGCTGTGAACTGCAGCAAATTGATTGTGTAGGTATGTTTTTAGAGTTTTGTAAAAATGTAGTTGGTGTAGCCTGGATTGGAAAATATAACTGGATAAATACAACCACTTCCCTGATTTGTCTAAACCAACCCATCAGAGTTTTGAGTGTTTCATAGAAATTTGCAGCCTGTTGTCAGACAGCAGTGCCAACAGCACACGATTGAAAGGACCCCAGGGTTCAGCTCTATGTATGCACCGTCGTGGTGCTCAATGCCAATAAAACTCTTCACGATAGCTCCTCTCAGCACATCAGTGCAGCTGTTTATGATGCAAAAAAGCTAATCTGCTGATAAAAGTCACGAGTGTCAAAATGTCAGCACAGAAAAACATGTTTACTTTGGAAAGACGTCTCTTACATAAGAGCTGCTCCATGTCGTACTCTCCCTTCAGTTGTGTAAGCAGTCCCCGCAGAATAGTGCTTCTCTTGAAGTAATTAGGAGGTTCACATTATCTGGGCCCACCCTGAGCCCCTCTGGATGACCAGCGGCTCCCCTCCCCCATCCGGCTGACCTCCACTGGGTCTGAATCCTCCCCAGACCACCACGGGGGCCTGAAGTGATGTTTAAGGGTCTGGTGAAGCAACTCAGCGGCACCGATTGATTGTGGATTTATCTGTGGATGGAGATGCAGCCAACATGTAAACACCATCCATCACAATCGGCATCTACTCCAACAACACCCATATTCTGTGATACACAGACAGAATTACAAACTAAACAGGTGAATAAATACGTGAAAATGATCCACCGCTGAGGAGTACTGCAGAAACGTAGTTCTTTATAGTTCATGCCAAGGACTCTTTTTTGCCAAGGATTTTGCAAAATGCTGTAGCTTAACAATTATGCAGTCAGATGCATCTTTTTCAATCAACGGCCATCTAAAAGTAGCTTTGTATTCACACCACCTTGGAAAAGTCAGCAAGAATAACCTGTGTAAATGAAGGTGAAAGGAGGAAATGCCTCAGTGCACTAAATTAACTGCTTTAGTTTGAAAGCATATAATAAATTCATCATATAATAAATGTACTGCCTGGTGCAAATCTTTAACATGTTTGCTACAACATATTCATATTCAGTAGAAAAGTTCGGCCAGGCTTCATTACTAATATATTACTATATAAGAATTCACATTTTGTAAGCTTTTTAATGTAAACACCATCCATCACAATCGGCATCTACTCCAACAACACCCATATTCTGTGATACACAGACAGAATTACAAACTAAACAGGTGAATAAATACGTGAAAATGATCCACCGCTGAGGAGTACTGCAGAAACGTAGTTCTTTATAGTTCATGCCAAGGACTCTTTTTTGCCAAGGATTTTGCAAAATGCTGTAGCTTAACAATTATGCAGTCAGATGCATCTTTTTCAATCAACGGCCATCTAAAAGTAGCTTTGTATTCACACCACCTTGGAAAAGTCAGCAAGAATAACCTGTGTAAATGAAGGTGAAAGGAGGAAATGCCTCAGTGCACTAAATTAACTGCTTTAGTTTGAAAGCATATAATAAATTCATCATATAATAAATGTACTGCCTGGTGCAAATCTTTAACATGTTTGCTACAACATGTTCATATTCAGTAGAAAAGTTCGGCCAGGCTTCATTACTAATATATTACTATATAAGAATTCACATTTTGTAAGCTTTTTTAAAATATTATTTTATGAGAAATGTCATTTAAAATGTCACATTTTATAGGACATTTCTGACTAGTAGAATTTCTTTACTCCGCTACTAAAATGACAAAACTGATAATGTAATATTAATACAAAAATAAATGGTCTCTGTACTAAAAGACACTTTGATGACTATACTTCTTAACACACTTACTGTAAGTACACTTTTTTAAAAAGTGCCCTTATTAATGTCAAATGAAAAGTTTTACTTTAAATCACATTTAACAATGTTTTAATATTTAGTCATAATTTCAAGAATTATACTCATTTTGATGTGTTGACTAATATACTAAAGCACATTCGATATTACATTTTATATTTTAAATGTAGTAAATTACAACTTCATCAATACAAATGTGTAATTACAAACATATTTAAATACATGACAGATTTCAATAGAAATTATGTTAAGTGGTATTTTAGTTCATAAATGCTTGTTTTAGTTCATATCATAAATGCTTGTCAGTACATTCAGCAGTACACTCATATTTCAAAGACAATAGAATTAGGAAATTACATATAAAGGTACTTAAATCCTACCTCGGTGGGTAAAAAAAAGACACTTTAAATTTCAACTAGTTGCATTTGACATACATTTAAACTATAACACATTTTAATGTGATTTAAATTAGTATGCAAAGTGTCCAAAACATTACATTCAGTTCACACTTAAGTATGTTCTTGTAAAGTACATTATTTCGGTAAGAAGTACACTTAAATACATAAATAAATAAATCACGAGTAGCTTGGCAAACCACAGTTTCCAAGTATATCGAGTTTGGCTTCCCCAGCACTTTCTAGTAAACCGCAGGATCTTGATGAAGAGTTGTGAAGGAGAGATGTGTGCATGTTTGTGGCTGTTTTGTCAGGATGTACATGTCTGTGCAAATGTTCAAGTTCATTTCAACACTCCTGCACACATTCACTCACTTCTGCCAGGCTTATTTTTAGTTCGCTACATGTAAGCACACACTCTAGGAAAAGTCTGTAAAAATAGGCCACAATGTACTGTGAGTGAAAGTGACGTGACGTGTGACCAAGTAGGGTGTCTCATACTCAGGATTTGTGCTCTGTATTTAAACCATCCAAGTGCACACACACAGCAGTGAGTAGTGAACACACACACACACACACACACACACACACACACACACACCGTGAACACACACCTGCAGCAGTGGGCAGCCATTTTTGCTGCGGTGCCCGGAGAGCAGTTGGGGGTTCGGTGTCTTGCTCAAGGGTCTCACCTCAGTCGTGGTATTGAAGGTAGAAGAGAGCGCTGGTTATTCACTCCCCCCACCGACAATTCCTGCCGGTAACAAGACTCGAACCTGCAACCTTGTATCAACTAGCCATTAGGCCACAACTGCCCCCCTGTGAGTAATATGTGAGTAATATGAAAGATTTTTCCATAATGATTTTCACAGGTTTTCCCTGTATTACACATTGCATTGTGTTTTAATGTTAAAGGAAATGTCTGTAAACTTAATACATGATGTGGCTGAACATTTCTTGTACTATTTCCGTTCCTGTACCTTTTCTAATCTTTTTTTTTTCTTCACAGTGCATACAGTACTACTTTAGTGATATAACCAGCATACATGCTAATAAAATACAAACATCATGTAGAATAGCAGTGTTGCTTCAGGATTTTACATCAAACGGTGACTCAATTACATAATTATGTACAAAGTTATCAAAAATGGCAAGAAATGTATTACTACAGTGTTACCATGAACGGCATATGCAATAATTCTTAACATGTCATATGAATGAGCTTTGAGTTTTGATGGTTATCCACTGCATAAAACAAACTGTGGTCAACGCAAACCATGTTTATTCTCATTGCAATATAACCTATATGATGTAGTTTGGATCAAATTTTCTTTGACTATCTTTCTCTGCACTCTATAGAGTATTACTCTGAGAAAAAGAGGCCAACTGCAACAAATCAGAAATATTCTCCAACTAGCCATTAGGCCACAACTGCCCCCCTGTGAGTAATATGTGAGTAATATGAAAGATTTTTCCATAATGATTTTCACAGGTTTTCCCTGTATTACACATTGCATTGTGTTTTAATGTTAAAGGAAATGTCTGTAAACTTAATACATGATGTGGCTGAACATTTCTTGTACTATTTCCGTTCCTGTACCTTTTCTAATCTTTTTTTTTTCTTCACAGTGCATACAGTACTACTTTAGTGATATAACCAGCATACATGCTAATAAAATACAAACATCATGTAGAATAGCAGTGTTGCTTCAGGATTTTACATCAAACGGTGACTCAATTACATAATTATGTACAAAGTTATCAAAAATGGCAAGAAATGTATTACTACAGTGTTACCATGAATGGCATATGCAATAATTCTTAACATGTCATATGAATGAGCTTTGAGTTTTGATGGTTATCCACTGCATAAAACAAATTGTGGTCGACGCAAACCATGTTTATTCTCATTGCAATATAACCTACAGTATATGATGCAGTTTGGATCAAATTTTCTTTGACTATCTTTCTCTGCACTCTATAGAGTATTACTCTGAGAAAAAGAGGCCAACTACAACAAATCAGAAATATTCTTAAATTGACTAGTTACAGCATTTACAGCATAACATATACGTGTTTATAAATAAGTAAAGTAGAGATGTGACTTTGTAATATTGTTTCAACATGTTATGCTGAATGAATACAATATTCTCATATTCAAATAGTTTTAAAAGTTAATGTCACTGCTGGAGTGAGCCATGACAGCAATTAAAAACATGACCATTATAGTGAAATTGTACTTTCTTTATATTGTTCTATTTTACAAAAGTTAATTCGGTTTTGATTAAATGTTGTTTAGACATGCTGATGTTGCCAGACTGAGTTTGAGAAGCTGTCAGTGTTCATCTCAGGGCTTATTAACAGAAGTGGGAGTCTGTGTTTAGAGTGATGTCAGTGAAGTTCACCCTGAAGCCTCTGGAAAGTGATTAACTAACAATGAGTGAACTTAAGTGGCTATACAAGAACCTCGCCCTCTAAATCCCATGGTGGCTCTTTTTGGACAAGTTTTGTATATGTATTATAGTTGTGAAGTTTTGTAGATGTGTTTTTACTTAACAGGCTAGTTGCATCTTTAAACAGCATCACCAAAATAACAGCAAAGATACAGTATATTTGAGAAACGTGGCTCATAGAACAATTTAAAGATGACAAGATGCATTAAAGGAAAAGTTCACCCAAAGTGAAATTTTGCTGAATGATGAGTTTGTTTCTTCATAGGAACAGATTGATTGGAGAAATGTAGCATTACATCACTTGTTAACCAATGGATCCTCTGCGGTGAATGGGTGCCGTCAGAAAGTCCAAACAGCTGCTAAAAACATCACAATAATCCACAAGTAATCCACACCAGTTAATGTCTTGTGAAGCAACAAAAAGCTGCGTATTTGTAAGAAACATCCGTTATTAAGATTTTTTTTTAACTTTAAACCCTCGCTTCTGGCCAAAATACCAGTCCATGATCCATATTAATCTTTCCTACAGTGAAATACTCTCACATCAAAATCCACCCACGTATTTGTTTTAGGGATGCACGATATTATCGGATCAATATCAGAATCGGCCGATAATGGCTTTAAATGTAAATATCGGCTTCGGCCCGATATGAAAAATTATGCCGATATGTCTCGCCGATAAGAGGAATACATTAACTCACATGTGCTCAGATTAGATCACGTCAACAGTGTGATTAGATCACGTCAGCATTGTGTCTTATTCTTGAAGCAAAATTTTGCCTGAATGGTGATTAGATTCACTGTTTTGTATCTCTGCATTTAAACTGAGAATACACGTACAGAATGATGTGTTTGATGTATGATAGAGTAAACAGTAATAGCATGTGCAGCGGCAGCCTCCCCCGGGTCCTAAAGCCTGCTCAGTAAGGAGTTTTAATTCCGTAGGGGGCGCTGTTGGCCTACTTCTAAAAAATGAAAGCTAAATACACAAATAATATTTAGACTGTGTTTCTGATTAAATAAAGCAGTAATTGATGCCATAAAATCATGAATATATTTTGATTTAAAAGGTAAGAAGCTATAGTTTACATGAAAAAAAAAAAAAAAAAAATCACAAACATGACACTTAAATTAAATAATTGTATATATACACCTACTGATTTATTAATTAATGTGTAATATATGTAATTTTTTTTTAAACAAATTATCTTTTTTTAATTTTACAACTATTTTGCTTTAGACCATTTACAAATGTTATCATAAAATAAAATGTTAAGGTTACCAATGCATCTTTCTGAAAAAAAAAATGCAGTGATTAATATATAGTTTATTTATAGTTATTTTCAAATGTACTGTCATTATAAAATAACTTTATTGTTTATTTAATTCTAACAAATAAGTTCCTGTTAAAAACTAACCAAAATTTAGAATAATTATATATTGGTATCGACATCGGCTATCGGCCAAAATGAGTTGAAAATTATCTGCATATTGGATATCGGCAAAAATCCAATATCGTGCAACCCTAATTTGTTTAGTGCTATTTTGAACTGTTTTTGCTTGTAAATGGTGCTTGATCTGTGCATATTTCTCTCCTGATTCAGACCAGACCACTTTTAGACTGAAAAAAAAAACTTTATTATGGATTATGTACTCATATTTTACTCATATTTTAGAATGCAACAGTTTGAAGTTCTTAAAGATGGATTCTTATGATGGCATCTTAATGATGGATTTTTGTTTCTTACAAACACGCATCTTTTGGCTTCCCAGGACATTAACTGATAGACTGGAGTGGTGTGGATTACTTGTGGAGTATTGTGAGGTTTTTATCAGCTGTTTGGACTCTCATTCTGATGGCACCCATTCACTGCAAAGGATCCTTTGGAAATTGGAGCTAACACTATAGCCAAAATGACTTTGAAAATGGCCAATATGATCACTATGCTGATCATTTATGCCAGTTTTCTGCAGTTGATGTGACGTCAGCAGAGAGTTTATGATGCTGTGTTTGTGGTATTTTGGTCAATTGTAAGAAATGGGCCGTGAGGCTGAATTTATGCTGTCTAATGAGGTAAATCAATTTAATGTGGGCCTCTGTGCTTCTGTGAATGCATGAAGACAAAGAAGCGGGCACATGAAGACCTAAGACATCTATGAGGTGTGAAAGAAAGTAAATAAAGAATGTGAGGCTTTGTAAAGATGAGGGGGTGCTCTTGAGGTTGTGATTAGCAGCTCAGTGGGTTTTCAGGCAGTCACAGAACCAGACCTGTGTGTGTGTGTGTGTGTGTGTTTTCACCAGACCACACCAGGCCACCCGCCACTGACAGGGTCAAAAGGCCAGGGGTCAGGAGAGGTCATGCCTGCTACAGCTAATTATATGACAGCCTTTATCCTCCCCTCTGACCACAGACAGGGGAAAGGGGATTATGGAAA
>NW_015506122.1:333790-334564 GCF_001515645.1 Sinocyclocheilus grahami | reverse complement strand
GTTTAGGGTCAGTACAATTTTAATGTTTTGAAAAAGTCTCTTCTGTTCACCGAGGCTGCATTTATTTGATCAAAAATAAAATAAAAACAATAATATTGTGAAATATCATTACAATTTAAAATAGCTGTATACTGTGTGAATCTATGTTAAAATGTAATTTATTTCTGTGATCAAAGCTGAATTTTCAGCATTATTACTCCAGTCTTCAGTGTCACATGATCTTCAGAAATCAGTATAATATGCTGATTTGCTGCTCAAGAAACATTTATTTTCATTGTCAATGTTATAAAAAGTTGTGCTGCTTCATATTATTTTTGTGAAACTGATATATTCATCTTTGATGAATAGAAAACTCTGAAGAACATTCAGAACTTATTTGAAATAGAAATAATTTATTTGAAATAGAAATCTTTTGTTGACACCTGAAATTTCCTGACACTTTTGATCAGTTTACTGAATCCTTGCCAAATAAAACTGTTAATTTCTTTAAAAAAAAAAAAAAAATCTGACCACAAACTTTTGAATGATAGTGTATAAAATGTAATAATTAATGTGATTAATGTCTATTTTTGAATATTTCAGTGTATTAAATACTTTGAAAGGTGCTTCATTTTAATTAACTGTTAACGGAACTGTTATGGATGGCCAATCAACAAGTTTGGCATGAACACAAATATAATGTTTCACATTATGAAACACTTAAAAGCTCAAAATTTAAAACATAATTCTGACTGGATGAGCCACTGCCAAAGCTGCAGTAAATCTATATACTCA
>NW_015506122.1:333198-333780 GCF_001515645.1 Sinocyclocheilus grahami | reverse complement strand
CCCTCTGACCACAGACAGGGGAAAGGGGATTATGGAAAATATGTCGGGAAGTTATGAGAACGCCCCATAGAGATATCCTCCATGTCGGAAATGAAGAAGGAAAAAAGAGCTAGTTTGTTATTAGAGTCCATGCTGAGGAGAAAAACACAAAATACTTAGAGTTCAACAGATCTTTTGAAACATAAGCAGAAAGTGTTGAGGTCGTGGTGAAGTCTTTATTTAACATTAGGAGGTTTTTACACAGCAAAAGAATATTTCTTGATTTAAGTAAAAATAACAAAACATCCTTAAAACAAGAAATTCCACAAGATTGGCTTGTTTTCAAAGAATAAATCTTGAATTGTTTATTTTTCTTAAGCCATTGGCCAACCTTTTCCTTGTGGTAGGGAGAAAATTGTGTTATCTTATGCAATTCTGATTTTAAAAAATAGTAAATAAATAAATAATTAAAAGTCAACGTAATGGTGTATATCACATATATAGATTTATTTGCTGGAAATTCAACTGCAAATGGCTTGCTGTATATACCATTCATAAGTTTAGGGTCAGTACAATTTTAATGTTTTGAAAAAGTCTCTTCTG
>NW_015506122.1:326840-333177 GCF_001515645.1 Sinocyclocheilus grahami | reverse complement strand
AATCATTCTAATATGCTGATTTGCTGCTCAAGAAACATTTACTTTCATTGTCAATGTTATAAAAAGTTGTGCTGCTTCATATTATTTTTGTGAAACTTTGATACATTCATCTTTGATGAATAGAACACTCCGAAGAACATTCAGAACTTATTTGAAATATAAATAATTTATTTGAAATATAAATCTTTTGTTGACACCTGAAATTTCCTGACACTTTTGATCAGTTTACTGAATCCTTGCTAAATAAAACTGTTAATTTCTTAAAAAAAAAAAAAATCTGACCACAAACTTTTGAATGATTTCACATTATGAAACACTTAAAAGCTCAAAATTTAAAACATAATTCAGACTGGATGAGCCACTGCCAAAGCTGCAGTAAATCTATATACTCACAGCTGAATTCAGTATTAATGCACCATGTTGAGGCACTTCTCGACAACCACAAACAACTAAACTTCTCTTTACATATTTAAGACACGTTCCACTCTATATTTTCACAGTACTGCCTATCTCTTTGTCACTCTCACATGTAACCGATTTTAACTGTCATACCTTTTTTTTTATACCTTTATCAGGACCTGCTCCTGCGGCATGTAAGTGCATGTATTTGGCGTGAGGAGGATGTGGTTAATGTCAGAGAAAACCATCTGCTGCCCTGTGCCATATCTGTATAGTGTGTGTACGTGTGTGTGCAACAATATTACGGTTCTTTGTGTTTTGGCTTGTTTCTGAGGCTAATCCCAGTGAGGTTTGGGGTGGGCCATCCCGGCCGTATCAATCACCCTCAGACAAACTAACAGTCGGAATCATAACATGTGTTCAGTGTTTCAGCTCAGCTGAGCTAACAGGACCAGAACATGCTGTGTGTGTGGACGAGGCCTGGTCTAACTCAAAACCAGCACAACTGTCCATTCATGAACAATGAGTGCAGTCGCACTGGCATTTCCATGCAAAGAAGAAAGTTATGCTAAAGAATGTGCCTTTAACAAATAATGAAGTCAGGATCGACTGGATTCAGAAAACTTCAGTTAAACAGCTGCATGCTTGAGCTCTGGCTTGAGAATATATTTTGTTTCTGTGGGTAAAAATGTACAGAAATTCTGCCTTTTCTTCTCAATCATTTAATAATTTTTGAGTTTGTCTCAATTGCTTAAGACACATATACAATATGTATACACAAATGTGTATACACATTTGCACATATACACAATACTGTCCAGAACACACTGGTGAGATCATGTCAAAATGCTACAACAAACAGTCTCTGGTCTCTGTCAACTTTCATTTGTATGAAAACGAGAGCAAAAACTTTCTTTACTTTATCTTTTTGTGTTCCACTGAAGAAAGAGAACCATATTAGAACAAATTCTTTTAAAACTATTGTGCAGAGCAGTCACAGCTCATATGGCCACTGGCGATGATTAGTTCAAGCAAAGAAAATGACATTTTCTATTCATATACATTTCTATTAATCCAAAAAATCCAGAAAAATAAATGTATCATAGTTTCCACATAAATCAGCAGCACAACTATATAAAGAAATATTTATTGAGCTGCAAATCAGCATATTAGAATGATATCTGAAGATCATGTGACACTGAAGACTGGAGTAATGATGCTGAAAATTCAATTTTGTTCACATAGAATACAGTTATTTTAAACTGTAATAATGTTTTTTACAATATTGTTGTTACTATATTTTGATCAAATAAATGCAGCCTTTGTAAACAAAAAAAACACAGTTTGGTACACAGTACACATTACAATGGGCAAACCATAAATATTGGTTAAGTGAGTCAAACTACTTTAAACGCAAATTCAGATTACTACAACAAACGTACCTTGTTTTAGTGACTGTGTGATTCACTGAAATCCAGTGACAGCATGTACTAACAATCACAGTGTATACAAAGCCTTTTCCACTGAATCTATCCCCTGGCAACTGGAAAACGTACAATAAATTACAGTAGGTAATGGCCAACATGGTACAGTGATGCCAGTAGGCGTATAATGAGTAAGTGAAATAGCTGTAGTGTGGTTTGACTGATGTTGGCCCGTGAGAATCTGGGTGGGTCTGGATGTGGAGCTTGTTGTCTTTACACACAGCACCTCTGGGATTGTCACTGGGATCATGTTTTATTCGATTATTTGATAGATCAGTCAAATCAATGTCACCCAAGCATGTTGCTGCACCTCTGTAGTTGCACAATATCCTAGGCAGTGCGGCACGATTTGTCAGAACAATCATATTGCAATTGATTTGACTGTAATATGCTAAACATTTATAATATAATGTTCCTGATGCTTACATATCAAAAGTCACACTGAAAAACTAGGATGTGATGCTCAAAATGGAGTCATGTTTTTCTAGCAAAAGTGTGCAACAGTTAGGTTCCAGAAGTAAAAAAAAACCCAAACATTTATTTTCTCCATGGAGGAATTGATTTTGATTGATAACTTATAAACCTTTGATGACACACCTATTGTGAGGTACGAGGTTGTTAATCGATGGTGTTTGCTTTTGGTGAAGCCATCAGTCTGCATACATTTTTTTTTCATGTTTACCAGCAGAATTCCTGGTAAAACTACATTACCCACAATACCCATAAAATCTCCACCAATCAGAGAACTGAAACTAATTGCGCCAAAAGAATTATTTTGCACCAGCCCACTACCATGAAGCACAGAGAATGACATCGAGTCAGTTTCTCTAAGCTCTCAAATGACATATTTGACATTTATCGCAAATTGTGCATATAAAAACACGTATTGTTTCTATATAACACCTTTAAATCAAGATTAAGTAAAATATAGTTTTTAATTTTTATCTGCAATGCTTCTTGAGACTGTTGTTTTTTCACCACAGTACAGCCATTAAGTAGAGAGGCTGGCACTTTTTCTTTTTGATTTTTAAATTCATTTTTGGCTTCAAATCAAAATTTGCAATGTTCTGATTCACCTCATAGCTGGTTGGTTTGGTTCATGGCTTATAACGTTTTAACAAAGACTTTTTTTACTATACCATATTATTTTTCCATTTCACACTTAAAACTTCTCAGAACCTCTTTAAATCAACTCAAAATTCAACATTCAACTCAATGACAAAAAAAAAACCTCAGTGTTATATTTAACACTGTACGAGAACTCAACTGTTTTTTTTTCAATGTTGAATTTTGAGTTGATTTAAAGAGGTTCTGAGAAGTTTTAAGTGTGAAATGGAAAAATAAAATGGAAAAATATTTCTGTAGAGTGCAACAGTGCACAACAACCTTTTCAGTGGCAATTTAATCATAGAGATTACAAAAAGTCTTTGTTAAAATGTATAATAATATTAAATTAAATTAAAATATAATTAATTATTAGATAATTATTATCAATGTATTGTTGTAAATAATATTAATTATTATTATAACCAGTGGCGGCTGGTCAATAGGGGGCGCTGGGGCACCGCCCCCTGCAAGTTAGCCAGAGAAGAAACCTACTTCAACATGTTAAAAATAAGTTAAATATATATTGCAAAAATAATCACGAAATTGCATTATTTAGTCATACTGTTCGATGTTAGCACCTATTAAAAGTAAAAATAATCAAAACTTGATTTCGTTTGTTTCGTGTGTGCGGGGTGCCAGACAAATGGGTGTCTATTAGGTCCGTAAACTTTTGAAACGCATGTGACTTAGTTTAGGCTGAGCTCTAATTGGCTCGTTTCAGATTGTACTCTGCACCCCAGACCCTCCCACTTTTGATTTTAGCAAATCAGTATTGTTTTTATATATTTTGGCCTCATGTGATTGGATATCTCTTCCGCGATGAAAGTAAATTCAATTTTATCTTTACAAAAGACACTTTCACAAGACATTCAAAGTAAAAATAAATAAATAAATACGGATCATGGAGCTTGTTATTTCAAAGTCCTGTCCCCTGAAGCATTGCGGACAACAACACATAAGATAACTGAAACAATGCAGTTTAACTTCACACGATCATCGCGGTCCAAGCAAAATGGCTTGCATAGATTATATAGTTATCCAATATGTCTCTTTTCAAGATGTACTATTATATGCACAATTTTTAAATATCTTCAATTGGACATACATTTAGTCATGTCTGACAACTTGACAGATATGTTGTCAATACCATTAAAATTAAGATAAAAAAAATAAAAATAATGGTCTATAAGTATTTAGGAGATTGCAGTTTTTGCATATTTATTATATTGGGCTTTATTAAACTTTATAGAAATATAATGAATTTATATGCTATTTTTTTACTACAAGTCAATTTATTAAACAATTTTCACAGTCTTTAAACTTAGATCGCAACTGATTTGATATCCTGTGGCTCCCTCGTGTGGACAACATTAGTATTATGGCCTTCATCTCTAAATCGCTTTCAAATAAATGGCTGATATTTCTTTGGATGATTACACGTTTAATGATTACTTTACTGATAATACACCCACGTTAAATTCTAATTGTCTGATTCAGTGTCTTATTTCATGCTTTAACAGCTGAATTATAACAATAATGATAATCATTAGTAGTAGTAGTATTAGTATTAGTATTGTTGTTAAAAATCCTCATCCTCTGAATTGCTGCTCCTTTATTTATTTAGTCATTAATTTGTTTGTTTGTTTTCAAAACTTTTTGTTGTGTGAAAAAGAGAACCTGGCTTTTACCATTTGCAATGTACATCATGCACTTCAGATTTTAAGCGAGGCCCCCCACTTCCTCGTTTGAGGTTTGCGCTGTATGCAAATTGTATTTCCTTATATCGCAGCCTTTTGTGGTTTAGGTGTTTATGACTGTATTCCAATGAACTCTGCAACCCACCTACATTATAAAACCACTGTAGCTTCCTGTTCCTTCTATAAAATCTGCAAACAGCGTCATCAATACAGAGATGTGTGCTGGTGTTGTATAGTGAAAAACGTACTTCACACTCATTAGGTCGTCTGGATCTGATAAAACTCACTGCATCTGCACTGCATCCACCTTGAGCGATAATGGTACCTAAACACACCCCTCCCCATACGTGCTGCCTTACACACACAAATTTTTTACATATTGCATAATTGCACAGCAGTTCCTGATTAGTGCGTGTGACGTATGAGCTGCGTCTTAGATATGGTGAGTCAGAGCTGAAGGGATCTGCACTTTCCCTGCTGTCAGCCTGCCAAGCCGGGTTCCCCCTACCATGGGCCTTCAGCCAGCGATGGAAACACTACAGCAGCATCTGTTATTACTGCGGCGCCCAAGCAGCGGAGTGATCCTGCACTGACACAGGAGAATGATTCAAATCCCAATGCTCCTTTCTCACTTCCTGTCTGCAAAATTACTGTAGGAAATCAAGGCTGAAGCCCATCATTTCTTTTTGCACTTTTCCTCAGATTTTTTTTTTCCGAACACATTAATAAGATGAATGCTTCCCTTGTGAAATAAAGTACACATCAGTATACTTTTAAAAACAGTACTTATTACAAAAATAATATATTGTAGTGCAAACTGAATGCAATGTTTTTGGACACCTAATTGCAGTTAAATTAAAATGTATTAAAGTTCAATTTGTAATAAAAGCAATTTGCTGAACTTTTTGACCCTCTTAGGTAGGACTTAAGTACATCTTTATATGTAATTTCATAATTCTATTGTCTTTGAAATATGGTTAAATGGTTACTGCTGAATGTACTGACAAGCATTTATGATAAACTAAAATATGTGTTAATGTCATTTTTTTAATTTGTATGTCATGTATTTAAATATATTTGTAAGTACAGATTTGTAATTTATTATATTTAAAATATAAAATGTAATATTGAATAAGGCACAGTTTAAAATTAAGAAAGTAAAATTAAAAGTACTTTACATGTGCTTTAATATCACATCAAAATAAGTGTACTTTAAAGCAGGAAAAAAAGATTATTAAAAGTGTACTTTTTAAAAGCGTACTTAAGTGTGTTAAGAAACATAGCCATGAAAGTGTTTCTCTTTAAGTACACTTAAGTGGCCTTTTATTTAAATAATATTGTATTATCTGCATTTTTTAAAATATACTTAAGATCTGAAGAACACTAAAAGTGCTCATTTAATGTTTCCTTGTAAAAAAAAAATTTGACTTCGTAATATACATTCATTATGTGGAACCTGATCTTCTGGTGAAACCAACAGACTAATCTCCGGCAACTAGTCAAGACAGTCTACGAGTTGCCCTTCCGCTGGAGATTCCAGATTTCTTGGTACCATTCTTCACCCCCGCCCGGAGTTATGGAAGCTGTGGGCATGGCCCCTGAGGGGGCACAGCTCCTAGCATCTGGTCTCTCAACTGAGGTTGTTGAGAC
>NW_015506122.1:324051-324439 GCF_001515645.1 Sinocyclocheilus grahami | reverse complement strand
GCATTCTGTCCTCCTCCATTCCAGGAAGTAGGCCAAGAAAGGCTTAATCTGCTCTGTCCAGTTCAAGCACTGGACGCTTACGCAGATCAGCTTTTTGTTTGTTTTGGTCCGCCAAAGAAAGGATTTCCGGTGACCAAGCAGACTATGAGTAGGTGGGTGGTCGAGGCCATCTCACTAGCTTACAAGTTCTCTGGCCTCCCATTGCCTATGGGGGTCAGAGCGCACTCGACCAGGAGTATGGCGGCCTCCAAAGCTTTCAACTTGGGTGTGGCCTTGCAGGACATTTGTGCTGCGGCGGGCTGGTCCTCTCCGCACACTTTTGTCCGCTTTTACAACCTAGACCTGGCATCTACCCCAGGTTCCCAAGTTCTCTCTTCGCGATGTGCTC
>NW_015506122.1:317322-323975 GCF_001515645.1 Sinocyclocheilus grahami | reverse complement strand
TCCTGAAGGGGAACGTCTCTAGGTTACGTATGTAACCATGGTTCCCTGAGGGAACGAGACGCTGCGTCTCTTTGCCATACTCTCTGCATCCCTGCAGGTGCTACTTCATCGAAGCTGGTTTGCGCTATGCCGGATATGCTTTTATACTTTCTGGTGCTTACGTGACGTCTCGCTGCTCCATTGGACTGATTTGACACGTGCTTCAGAAAGCGGTCAAAATGTTTTTGCAAACTTAGTGGGTTTACAAAACATTCCTCTGAATTTAACATCAGAATTTTAAAACGTGTTCCCATTTCGGTTCTTACTGGCCCTAACAGATATATAGTCAACAAATCAACCAGACAAACAGGGCTAAGTTGTGCTATTTCAAGTGTAAACTGAATCATTTTCTTTCCGGATGAGAAGGATGTGGAATTGACCCTTTCCAAAGACCCACCCCCCTTACTTACTGTTGCTTTGTCCGACAAGCTATGGCGCTCTCATGCCACACATCATGTTCTCACACGGTGAAAAATACATCTCAGAGAAAAGACTAAACTGACAACGCGCCAAGACAACAGACAAGACAGAGCAGGTTACTTTTGGTATGAAACAAAGTATCAGCTGTTACATTTTGTCATTTTTTAAAAAAGAAATTCAAACAATAAATACAGTTTTTTGGCTCTAAAATGTGTCATGACAGATCGCTGTAGCGCCTCAGTTCAAGCAGCACGTGAACCAATCATCTCTTCCTCTTTACTAGGTATAGCATGAAATAAACATGAATGAACATCAGAAGGTATCTTGTTTTAACCAAGGAAAGATATCAATACACACCATTTTCAGGTTCAAGTCCACTGATGTTAATCAGCGTCTCGTTCCCTCGGGGAACCATGGTTACATACGTAACCTAGAGACGTTCTCCCATATCTCATATAGCGAACTAACTAAGTTCATCAACATTTTTGTTTTAGTCTCAATATTTTTAGTAGCTGTGCTTCAAACTTTTCTAACTTCTCTGTAAGGATTTTAACATGCTGTCAGCGTGTGAATTAGTGTAGTGTAAAGTGTACTAAACTTGTATTACGCAACAGAAGGTTATAAATATTTGGTCTACGTTGTCAGTAACCTTGGCTGTGTTCTTGGATTCAATCTGTGCTGTTAAATGCTGGTCCCTGTATGCAGATGCAGATGGACGCGTGTGTCCGACGTGTCACATCTCATGCTGTTTTCCCATGATTTACACATGAGCGTTGCATTTTGAAGATGCTCTCCAGTTCGAAATAGAATTAAACTTATAAGATACTGCATTCTGTTATGCTCCACATTGAACACATCCTCTGAAAAACACATTTGATCAGTGTTTAGTGAACATGACCTCCAATCAGTTTAACTAGGTTCAACAAATCATTCAAACAACCGAAATTTATGAAAATCTGTAGTCCTGCACATCCTCACTCATGGCAGAGGGGAACATGCACACCCTCTCTTCTAGTTGCCTCTGACCTAGTGCTTTGGGCTTTTATAGAGTTGTGTTTTCAGCACAGATATCATAAACATCCCATGGGTGAATTCAAGGCTACAAGATCAGGGTTCACCAAATCAGATTCATCAACAAACCATCATGATAGTAGGGGGTATGATGTATGATTCATATTCCCGTGCTGTTTCTACGTTCATTAATCAGCTAACTTGGACAGATGTTGAGCTGGTCATGTACTCGCTCTACACTGAAATAAAGGCAACTCTACATAGACAGAAAGACAGTTTAAAAATTTGCTCCTTTTCAATTTGAATTGGAATTAAAGTGGATTTAAATAAAGTGCAAGTGAAAGAAATTCATCAGGCAATGATACTCTAGGGAAATGTTTTTGCAAACTTAGTGGGTTTACAAAACATTCCTCTGAATTTAACATCAGAATTTTAAAACGTGTTCCCATTTCAGTTCTTACTGGCCCTAACAGATATATAGTCAACAAATCAACCAGACAAACAGGGCTAAGTTGTGCTATTTCAAGTGTAAACTGAATCATTTTCTTTCCGGATGAGAAGGATGTGGAATTGACCCTTTCCAAAGACCCACCCCCCTTACTTACTGTTGCTTTGTCCGACAAGCTATGGCGCTCTCATGCCACACATCATGTTCTCACACGGTGAAAAATACATCTCAGAGAAAAGACTAAACTGACAACGCGCCAAGACAACAGACAAGACAGAGCAGGTTACTTTTGGTATGAAACAAAGTATCAGCTGTTACATTTTGTCATTTTTTAAAAAAGAAATTCAAACAATAAATACAGTTTTTTGGCTCTAAAATGTGTCATGACAGATCGCTGTAGCGCCTCAGTTCAAGCAGCACGTGAACCAATCATCTCTTCCTCTTTACTAGGTATAGCATGAAATAAACATGAATGAACATCAGAAGGTATCTTGTTTTAACCAAGGAAAGATATCAATACACACCATTTTCAGGTTCAAGTCCACTGATGTTAATCTACTATCCTATCTGGTTTGTTTGTCGGACAAAATGGCAGATTTGGCCTTATGATTGGTCAGATCGCCTTTCAATCAAATTCCCAGTTAAGGGCCAATTAAGAGGGCCAGTATTTGCACAAAGTGTGGTAAAGAGAACAATCTAGAACGGTTTCAAACAAGGATGCTAAATTTCCGTATTAAATATTCATATTTGATTATCATTAAATTTAGCAATCAATTAATCACTAAAAACCACAAAACAAATGTGGAGGACTCCAAATGTTGTCCACATAGTTTATGAAAATATATATTTACTTAAGTTAGAAATAGGAAAATCAAGTATTTGGTGAGTAATAATAATAATAATAATAATAATAATAAATATAGCTGCAAGCAGCAATTAAGGGGCCAAGCACTGAAAAAGCAAGCATCAGACCAACTGCAGCAATGGGTAATTGAAGCCATTTTAAGATGATTTTAGTCAAAATGGCTGAAAAATCATAAATACAACCACTAATAATATGACTTAATGGGTTATCAGTTTTGACCAATAGGTGGCACTGTTATCAAATGTGGTGTGTTCTTTGTGAGGTGACAATGGCACACACAAAGTTTGGTGTCAATATGTCAAAGCTTTGCAGAGATACAGCCTCAGACGTAGTCTGGCATCATGCCTCAAATTTGTTGCAGTGCTATACAAAAAGGGTTTTGTCTATCAACACAAAATTCCTAACTTTTTGTAAACACAGTGGGCCTCATTTATCAATCTAATGTAGAAACGAGCGCAGATCTGTGCGCACAAATCAACTTACGACAGAGTTCACGTGTGATTTATGAAAGAATTTAACATCAGAATTTTAAAACGTGTTCCCATTTCGGTTCTTACTGGCCCTAACAGATATATAGTCAACAAATCAACCAGACAAACAGGGCTAAGTTGTGCTATTTCAAGTGTAAACTGAATCATTTTCTTTCCGGATGAGAAGGATGTGGAATTGACCCTTTCCAAAGACCCACCCCCCTTACTTACTGTTGCTTTGTCCGACAAGCTATGGCGCTCTCATGCCACACATCATGTTCTCACACGGTGAAAAATACATCTCAGAGAAAAGACTAAACTGACAACGCGCCAAGACAACAGACAAGACAGAGCAGGTTACTTTTGGTATGAAACAAAGTATCAGCTGTTACATTTTGTCATTTTTTAAAAAAGAAATTCAAACAATAAATACAGTTTTTTGGCTCTAAAATGTGTCATGACAGATCGCTGTAGCGCCTCAGTTCAAGCAGCACGTGAACCAATCATCTCTTCCTCTTTACTAGGTATAGCATGAAATAAACATGAATGAACATCAGAAGGTATCTTGTTTTAACCAAGGAAAGATATCAATACACACCATTTTCAGGTTCAAGTCCACTGATGTTAATCTACTATCCTATCTGGTTTGTTTGTCGGACAAAATGGCAGATTTGGCCTTATGATTGGTCAGATCGCCTTTCAATCAAATTCCCAGTTAAGGGCCAATTAAGAGGGCCAGTATTTGCACAAAGTGTGGTAAAGAGAACAATCTAGAACGGTTTCAAACAAGGATGCTAAATTTCCGTATTAAATATTCATATTTGATTATCATTAAATTTAGCAATCAATTAATCACTAAAAACCACAAAACAAATGTGGAGGACTCCAAATGTTGTCCACATAGTTTATGAAAATATATATTTACTTAAGTTAGAAATAGGAAAATCAAGTATTTGGTGAGTAATAATAATAATAATAATAATAATAATAAATATAGCTGCAAGCAGCAATTAAGGGGCCAAGCACTGAAAAAGCAAGCATCAGACCAACTGCAGCAATGGGTAATTGAAGCCATTTTAAGATGATTTTAGTCAAAATGGCTGAAAAATCATAAATACAACCACTAATAATATGACTTAATGGGTTATCAGTTTTGACCAATAGGTGGCACTGTTATCAAATGTGGTGTGTTCTTTGTGAGGTGACAATGGCACACACAAAGTTTGGTGTCAATATGTCAAAGCTTTGCAGAGATACAGCCTCAGACGTAGTCTGGCATCATGCCTCAAATTTGTTGCAGTGCTATACAAAAAGGGTTTTGTCTATCAACACAAAATTCCTAACTTTTTGTAAACACAGCGACCGTACGCCCAATTTTCTGTCGTACGTTCGTTTCGTAAATGAGGCCCAGTGTGAAGATGAACTGACTTGATTTTGGTGAAAATTGGACCAACGGTCTAGGAGGAGTGTGAAAAAGTAGGTTTTCAACATAAATAAAAATGGCGGAGAGGAAGTTTGGCCAACTATGGCAAAATTGGTATCTATGTTCTTGATAACACCCAAGGAATATTTTGAGACCAGTTTTATTATAATATGCTAATTTAATCAAATAGGTGGTGTTGTGACCAAATTGATGTGGCATGGTCAGTGTGAGGTGACAATGGTACATAAAAAGTTTGGTGTCAATATGTCAAAGCTTTGCAGAGATACAGCCTCAGACGCACTTTGGAATCATTCCAGCAAATTCGTTGATGTGTTAAACAATAACCAATAACAATAAAAGTAGGTTTTTAACATAAATCAAAATGGAGGCCATGAAGTTCGGCTGAATATGGCAAAAAAAGGTATCTGTGTTCTCAGCATGACCCAAAGAGTATATTGAGACCAGCTTCATTACAATAGGCTTATTCACTCAAAAGTTACTAGCAATTTTGCAAATTTCACTATAACTTTTGACGACAAAAAATAAATAAATGCCCTGAAAAATGTTAAGTACCATCAGGGCATGATGCCGAAGACATGTACCAAGTTTCATAATGATACGCCCATGCGTTAATAAAATATAGCATTTTACGACAAAACTCAAAATGGCCGACCCCCTAAATGGCTGATATAAAAAAAAATTATAACTTATAAATTTATACATTTATCACAACTTTCCCGCAAGTGGTTCTATGGGCTGCCATAGACTTCCATAGCGGAAGAATAATAATAAGAACGCCAATGGATACAATAGGTGCCATCGCACCTTTGGTGCTTGGCCCCTAATAATAATAATAACATTGTCATACTCACACATCACATGGATGTTGTTTTCAGTTTGCACCATCATTTCTTAGTTAGTCGGTTGTTATGGTTATTCGTTTGATTTAGTCATAATTATTGTTCAGGTGTGTCTTGGTATCACGTGTACTATATATTAGTTCACTTCCATTTGTGTTCCCCTTCAGGAACTCGAGCTGCGTCGAGTCGCTTTGGGAACGCCCTTGCGTGACCGCGTTCTGAAGCACGTGTCAAATCCGTCCAATGGAGCAGCGAGACGTCACAAGCAGGGTGACGTAAGCACCAGAAAGCATAAAAGCGCATCCGGCCGGGCGCCACCCAGCTTCTGCTCTTCAGTAGCGCTCTGTGTATGTGTCTGTCTATTTACTGTTGTCTGTCCGCACAAGCACTCATATATATAAAACAATGAGAAAGTCTATGGCGAGCGAACGGCATTACAAACGCTGTGTATCTTCCTGCCCACGATATCTGGCGGCGGGGGATACACACGATTTGTGTGTCGTTTGTTTAGGAGCGAAGCATGCACGGTCAGCTTTCGAGCAGCTGATTGTCATCACTGCGAGCTCTCGCTGCGCATGCTCCGCTCTCGCCTGGCTGTGTTTGATGAGAGCGGCCAGGCTCGCGATCCCACTGGTAGTGGTCCCGCTGTTGCCGAGGCACAGCGCAGACTGTTGTCATGGGGATCGTGGGTGGATTTAACGGAGGGATCCGTCTCAAAAACAGAGCGTTGCAACCCGCACCCCTCCACAGAAAGATCAGGGGTCAGAGGGATGCTCTCAGTTGGGGTCTTCTAGATCGAAAACGGATCTGCGGACCGTTATTTGTCTAAGTGGACCTCTGCGAAATGGTCCTACCATTGTCAGGTCCCTGAGGGCAGCCCACCTGGAGAGGAAAGGATAACACTTTAGTATACGTTGCCCAATCCTCCTCAGTGCCCTGACGGTGACTTATTGATACCCCTGCCACCCTCGCTGCCGCCTGGCAACGGTAAGGCACAGGAGAGCTCGCCCCCTCAAGTGAGGGTGCTACAACAGTCATGTCGGTTGTTCCTTCAGTGCCCTCACGGAAGTTCATTGATACCCCTGCCACCTTGGTGCTTCAGGGCTCAGTGAGCTCC
>NW_015506122.1:309733-316801 GCF_001515645.1 Sinocyclocheilus grahami | reverse complement strand
GACGCTTACGCACACAGAGCTGCCCCGTGGCATAAGGCAGATCAGCTTTTTGTTTGTTTTGGTCCACCAAAGAAGGGATTTCCGGTGACCAAGCAGACTATGAGTAGGTGGGTGATCGAGGCCATCTCACTAGCTTACGAGTCCCCTGGCCTCCCATCACCTATGGGGGTCAGAGCGCACTCGACCAGGAGTATGGCGGCCTCCAAGGCTTTCAGCTTGGGTGTGGCCTTGCAGGACATTTGTGCTGTGGCGGGCTGGTCCTCTCCACACACTTTTGTCCGCTTTTACAACCTAGACCTGGCTTCTACCCCAGGTTCCCAAGTCCTCTCTTCGTGATGTGCTCATAGGATACACACACAGGCAGGGACTTGGTAGTATGGCGCAGTGGGTATTCTCGTTCCCAAAGCGACTCGACGCAGCTCGAGTTCCTGAAGGAGAACGTCTCTAGGTTACGTATGTAACCATGGTTCCCAGAGGGAACGAGACGCTGCGTCTCTTTGCAATACTCCCTGCATCCCTGCAGGCGTTACTTCATCGAAGCTGGTGGTGCTCGGCCAGATGCGCTTTTATGCTTTCTGGTGCATACGTCACCCTGCTCGTGACGTCTCGCTGCTCCATTGGACGGATTTGACACGTGCTTCAGAACGCGGTCACGCAAGGGCGTTCCCAAAGCAACTCGACGCAGCATCTCGTTCCCTTGGAGAACCATGGTTACATACGTAACCTAGAGACGTTTTCTTTGTGCCATCTCGTCAATGTTACCCTGTGTGTTGGATTAAAGACTTTCTAAACCTTCATCTTCATCTTCATGTGTTTGTTTACAGCGTAGCATGACAGAAGACCAGACCCTAAAGTGAAAGTAAAGTGGCATTTATTTTGTATTTATTTTTCAGTCAGTATTTTTATTTTTATTTTTTTTCCGTCATGGACCTCCTTGCTGTACGCCTTTTGTGCCTTGCATGAATTACTGGGTCTTTCAAATTAGACCTTCCCAGATGACTGCCTTTGCTCGTTCCTGCACACCGGCCTGGACACCGTCACACAAGTGCAGTTGTCCAGGGAGGTTCCTCAAGGGAGTTTCGCCACCTAAGTGGAGTGGGTTCTGAGCTCTTGTGAATCAACCTTCACCATCTGTCTCGTGGATGATGATGCCAGCCCCACTCCCAACCCAGTGCTCAGTCAGTCACCACCCCGCTGGAGGATATCGAGGAGCGACAGCTTGAGCCCACCGCAGACGGAGAGAGCGCCTCAGCCGCAACGTCAGAGCCACTTATGTTTTTCTGGGTGCTTAAGATGCGTTATTTTCTTTCTACATGTTATCTTAAGGGTTTTTCCCATTATTTTAATTTTAGTTTTAGTATAACATTATAATACCATTCATATTTTTACTTTTTTATAATTTAAAGAAGAAACCAATCCGATGTTTAGTTGACATTTGAGGCTTAATACTATAGAAAAGCACTAAAGGTTTTTCAGTTAGAGTGTTTTCAGCTTGTTTATTTTCATATAAAAATACGGCATGTAGTTGCATAAAACAATGGTATAAACATCATTCAATGTAAATTGTGATAATCATAATTTATAATCGCAATTTCAATTTCAAGGGAATAATCGACCATTATGATTTTTGTCATAATCGTGCAGCCCTAGTCAGAGCCATCGAGCCTGATGCCAACAGCGAGCCAGAGGGGACCCCATCCTAACAGGTGCATGTGCCAACTGTCTCATCAATCGCAAAGGGAATTATCTTGGAATTCGAGGGTATGGATGTGAACCCTGCCCTTCCTCCCACCTCTGAGAGTCAGTACTTGGACATTAATTTTCAGTTTGGAGAGTTAGAGTCTTTGCTCCCCCTGAGCATGCCTGATTCTGTTCATCTGTCTGAAATGCTGGTTCCGCCCAGCCTCCCTCTCCTGCCTCCTCTCCAAACTGCCTTAAGAGACTTTTTATTTTTGTTTGGATTTTGTGCATTTCTTTAGTCTTCTCAGCCCTCAGCCATTCCTGCCGTCCAGTCATTGCTGTCCCCCATCAGTCCCACTGTTTCACCTCCTCTCAGTGGTGGTGAGTCTTCGTCTCCTGGACCTGAGGGGCCCGTGGCTCCACCTTGAGGATGGGAGGAGCTCAGGGAGGAGCACAGGTGCAGGAGTCTGCTCTGTTCAACCTCGTCCAGACTCCTTCACCTCCGCTTCTCCCACCCTCGATTGTGGCATGGACCATTGTCCATTCGGCCTCGCTGGGTTCCCTCGGTCAGTCACCCCTTCGGCTATGGCCCAGTCTACCCTCCCTCAGACTCCACCTTTTTCCTTGGTTACTGTAGCTTGCCCACTGGCCTCCGGATCCCCGTTGCAGCCACCTGGATACTCGGCGCCGCTCCACCTCCTCGGCTCTCTGTCTGTGCGGTGGACTCCATCGCCATCGTCACCTCCGGTCGTCCCCATGGCGGCACAGTCCTGGCTCTGGTCTGGGTTTCCATCCGCGCTCTCCTGCTCAAGGCTCCTCCCTGGCTCTCACCACCATCATCACTTCTCTGGACTTTTTGTTCGTGCCTCCTCCCGGTCGTCTGTCCTCCTCCAAAGCCACCTCCTGCATCCCTCTGGCTGTTTGCGCCATCCCTTCACCACTCCCTCATCATGGTACAAGGACACGCCTTCCACACACTCACACACATCACATGGATTTTGTTTTCAGTTTATTTATTTAAATAAATAAACAAACATTGACAATACAATTTCACACAACATCATTACAAATTATACTCATAAACAGCCTAAGTTCATAAACAGTTTAGAATATCAATAAATACTCAATTTAAAAATATGAATGCTGGGAGCCTCTTTCACTTCAATTGGTAAGCAGTTCTAAATTATTGAGGCATAATGACTTAAGGAAGCACCACACAAGCTGTTTAGTATTTCATTCCCATTTAAAAAAATAACAAGGTTTAAAGAGGAAGTGGCGATGTTTCCAGGTTCGGTTATTCAGTGTGACCTGACTCCCTGCTGAGTGTCTACATACACCTCTCTCAACGGAGAACAAACTTCATAAGTCTCCTGTTTTGTGAACACCAACAAAAATAAGCCTGTTAAAATCATATGGGCAGCAATATTGACAAGTGGCATAAGGGGTGAGGTTCAGTGTCTTAAAGAAATACAGTTCTTCATTCATAAATGATAAGGCATTTATTCGCTCTTGTGTCATTTTATTTCACATTAAGGTGATATTTTAAAGAATGTCTGTTTTTACATGCGATGAAAAAGGTGTCACAATGTCAAGCCTAAAAAATTATGCAAAATCACCATTATGTACTGTAAAATTAGCCCATGTGACTTGTGCGTTATATTCTGGGTCTATATAATAACAGTTGTGTGGAAGAGACTAAAGTTAAGCTGTTATTCACTGAAAATCTTGACATCTGTTCTCTTCATGAAAGTACAAGGGAACAAGCAATTTAATGAATCCTTTCAATGAATCAGCTGATCCAGTTCAAAATTATCGGAATGATTCATTAACGGTCATTAACGAATCACATTGATCAGATTCTCAGGTTTAACACAAGCACTTGATGATCCAATTACAGCCATTAACAATTCACTGGAGAGAAATATTGTCAGTAAATAACTACTTAAATTGTGAGTTTTTTCACACAAGGCTATCATATGAATTCAGGAGAATATAGTGCACCAGCATGGACTTTTATTAAATTATGGTAATATTTTTAATGGTTTTACCCTCCTTTTTGAGGCTAGATATCTTCAGTCAACATTCATTGTCATCTATTGTATTTGTCATTAATTCTCCTTTTGTGTTCTGCAGAAGAAAATAAGTTGCATATGGCTTTGCAATGCAATGAGAGTGAGTAAATTACAATTTTATTTTCAGGTGAACTTTTTAAAATATTGATCTTGCAATGTTAAAATATGCTCTCAGCACTTGTCAATAGATTTCAACAACATTTTCAGCAAAGGTAAATTATTTCTTAGACACATAATTTTTAGGTGTTCAGTAAGGCTCTGTCATGGGCTCATTTTTCAAGAAAATAGACCACCCTCTTACAGAAGTAGTCTAGCAATTGACCTTCTTCTGTTTAGCAAATTACAGTTACACAAGCACACATGAAACAGACATGAAATTTGAAACTATATATATAAGGACATTTGTGTATATATATATATATATATATATATATATATATATATAAACTACACATTTATATATGTGTACATATTGTTTTTAAGTTCTAAATAAGTTAGTTTAATTTGTTTCAGCACTCTTAAACACCAGTTTAAGGACATAAAGTGTCCATATATACAACATGTTATGTTTATGTCATGAAGTTCATGCTCCTCAACAGATGAATCCATGGAACACTGGACGCACAGTTTGATAAAAACAGACAAAAAAAAAGTTAACGTTAATATTTGTGTCAGATTCAAGTGCAGTTGAATATTGAATTGTTGCCATTTGTAACCTTGAAAACTGAAAACACTGACTTGAAAGTCAAAGTATTTATTATAATTAAACCACTGTTTAGGCAACATTACTAGTTGGAGGAAACAGTCTCATAATTACACACACACTAATCACACTCTAACATCATGTTTTGTAGACTTACAGTCAAAATTATGGTGAAAAACTGGATAATATGCATTTTCACATGCTTTAAGTTTAAAACACATTGCAACAGTAATAGTAATGCTAAAATAGATCATCCTTACAGCTTGAACCAGCCTAAGGTGGTTAGCAGCTCTTCCAGATTGACTAAGCTGGTTAGGCTGGCATGCTATGATAGTTTTAGAGGGGTTTGGGTCAGTAGGGGAGACTGGCTTAAGTCAAATGGCTGTCCTCAGAGGAATGTAATGCAATGTATGCACGTAAAGGCTTCCACGTCTATCACTTGAAGATAACTCATCTGGAGTAAATGCGCAGAAGCATTTGCGGAAATTCTGATGACACCAAGTGTGAGATCATGGAATTGTCTGTAGATTCAGTTAATTGTAGGGGAAAGACATTTGTGGCTTTTTCAAACTTGCAATATCCTCATAATCATCCTCAACCACATCTGTTTTTTTTCAGCATAGTCAGTGGCCTCATTAGCATCATCATTTCCCTCAGCATCATCATAATTTATTGTTTTTTACACTTAATGTTAACAGTTTAGGACACACTGAACTCCCGTATAATAATGAGTTTAAAACAAATCACATTTATTTCATTACTTAGCCTATCTTTCTTACAATTCTGTTTAAATTAAACCAAACTTGTGAAAGTTCCAGATGAAAGTCGTCCTGTCCCTGTTTAATGCTCCGATACATCGCCTTTGAGATTAGCTCAGTCCACTCATAGGCAATGAAGCATTTGCTCTGATGGAAATGGGTGGAGATGCTTGCAAGATGATGTCCAGTAAATTCAACTCTTCAAAAGCAGCACAGTGTGTACCAGTACACATTTGAGTGCTTAAATCATTGTGTTGCTCTACTTTTTACAAGCCATCTGTATGGACCTTAGTCAGGGTAGACGGCATAATTAAATAGATGCAAATGAAAACTAGGCTGCAAGTGAAAGATCTACAGTTAAAGTCTTAGATCACATTTCACGAGCAATGTTTTGTCCCCTGAAGAACTGAATGGGCTGTACTTCTATCTGTCACGTTTACTCTATCTAAAGTTCTCTTGGTTACTAGTATCCCCTAGTTTGTTTCAATAGTTTAAGATTAATTTCACCTATGTCTAGTTTAGTTCCTGGTTATCCCTATATATATCACTCTGTGTTTGTATCTTGAGTCTTCAGTAGTTGTCTTTGCAAAGTTGTAGGGTTTGTGGATTGTCTTTTTCCCCAGAGTGGATTACCTTTTTTAATAAATAAATAAAATAAAACTGCTGCAACTAGATCCAAGCCTCAACTCTTCCCTGCTACGTCCATGACACTATCCAGCATAGCCTCATTTCCCTTTCAGTCAGTCACGTTCGACGTTACGTCAGTCGTGACTGACAAATTGGGATCTCGCCCGAGAGCCCAATCACCTTCGCAAACGCACATCAGCTTTTCGCTTCGGAGCCGAGCCTTCTACAGGACGAATCTCCGCGAGTGTTTGGGAAACAGCTGGCGTTGGTGTTACGGTGTGTCAGCGGGGGTTGCCATCCAGGCGGCTGAAACCTCGGTGGGCTGCAGCTTCCATTCTGCGGTCTCGCCACGACCTCCCCTGGGAGCTTCAGCGCTCTCTAAAAGAGTATTTCCTTAAAAAAAGAGCATTTTCTAAAAGTGCTTCACGAGCGACGGGCGTCTTTTTAAAGAGGGCTTCCCGCTTGTGCGTTTCTGGATGTGGTCGCTTCCTGGCTTCATCTGATGGTCATGATCGCTGTATCTCGTGCCTGGGCTTGCAGCACGCTGAGGCAGCTCTCATGGATGAGTCATGTTCTCAGTGTGGGAACATGACCATCGCGGTGTTGCGGTCTAGATACCTCCTCGTGAAACGGGGGGGTATCCCCCTTGCCATGCCCCGTTCTAGCTCCTCCGGTTCTCGGAGGGCTACTTCGGTTCATGGTCAGGGAGATCTGAGGATAACGGTGAGAGCTTCGCCGTTGAGTACATCTCCGCGGGCCTCTCATTCCTCTGGCGCATCACACCACCTGTGGTTCCCGGACGAGTTCCTCGGACAGGGCGGGGCCCAGCATCTCGTGCAGACCGCAGGCAGATGACAGGATGTCGATCGCTGCATCGGAGGGCGAACTAGGCTTTGGAGATGAAGATTCAGGTGCGCTGTCTCCGTCAGGAAGAGTTGCGTTGCCCGAGTCAGATCCAGAGCTGACTGCTATGCTTTCCCGGGCCGCCAAGAGCATCGGGCTGCACTGGAGGCCTCTTCCTTCTCCCGAACGCCCGAGGCTGGATGATTGGTTCCTGGGGGCACAAGCCGGTCGTCGGCAGCCGCCTCCGGTTCCATTCTTTCCGGAAGTGCATGAGGAGGTTACTAAGTCTTGGAAGGCACCTTTTTCTGCCCGAAACAGACTTGGTGCCTCCTCCGTCCTCACCACCCTTGATGGTGGGGCGGCCCAAGGGTATGTGGACATCCCC
>NW_015506122.1:303876-308006 GCF_001515645.1 Sinocyclocheilus grahami | reverse complement strand
CGGGCCTCTCATTCCTCTAGCGCATCGCACCGCCTGGGTTTCCCGGACGAGTTTGCTGGTTCCTCGGACAGGGCGGGGCCCAGCATTTCGTGCGGAGCGCAGGCAGATGACAGGAGGTCGATCGCTGCATCGGAGGGCGAGCTAGGCTTTGGAGATGAAGATTCGGGTGCGCTGTCTCCGTCAGGAAGAGTTGCGTTGCCCGAGTCAGATCCAGAGCTGACTGCTATGCTTTCCCGGGCCGCCAAGAGCATCGGGCTGCACTGGAGGCCTCTTCCTTCTCCCGAACGCCCGAGGCTGGATGATTGGTTCCTGGGGGCACAAGCCGGTCGTCGGCAGCCGCCTCCGGTTCCATTCTTTCCGGAAGTGCATGAGGAGGTTACTAAGTCTTGGAAGGCACCTTTTTCTGCCCGAAACAGACTTGGTGCCTCCTCCGTCCTCACCACCCTTGATGGTGGGGCGGCCCAAGGGTATGTGGACATCCCCCCAGTCAAGCGCGCTATTGCCATGCAGCTCTGCCCGCAAAGCGCTGCCGCCTGGAGGCGTAGTCCACGCCTTCCGTCCAGTGCCTGTAAGTTCTCGTCCACTCTGACGGCTAAGGCTTACAGTGCTGCTGGACAGGCCGCTTCTGCCCTGCACGCCATGGCCCTCCTGCAAGTCCACCAGGCCAAGGTGTTGAAGCAGTTGCACGAGGGTGGTGCTGACCCAGGTGTGCTGCAGGAACTGCGCACTGCGACGGACCTCGCGTTTAGGGCGACGAAAGTCACAGCGCGGGCCCTGGGTCAGACAATGTCCACATTGGTGGTCCAGGAGGGCCACCTATGGCTGACCTTGGCGAATATGAGGGAGGCCAACAAGCATCGCTTCCTGGACTCCCTGATCTCCCAGGCCGGCCTATTCGGCGAAGCGGTGGAGGGCTTTGCCCAACAGTTCTCCGCCACACAGAAACAGCCCCTCTGTCTGCTCGTCGCCGAAGGCGTCCTCCTGCGGCCTCCACCTCCGCTCTGGCGAGGCCACAGCAGCAGCCTTCACAATGGCCGCAGCATGGAGCTGGCCGCAGGAAACCGGCGCAGCCCGCCACCGCCCCTGCCAAGCCCGTGAAGTGCCAGGGCAGGCGGCGCCCCTGAGACGGGCGACCCGGAGTCCTTGGATCCTGCTCTTCAGGAGATGGTGACTGCACCACTCCTTCCCCCGGAGGAGGGCCGGGTGGAGAATCTTTTGTTCCCGTTTTGTTCTGTTCCGCCACTGGCTACCCAGCCAGTGGTACCCAAAACTTCAATAAAAGAGCAGTTTCCTTTGTCTCCGGGTCCCAAGAGGGCGAGGATGGCGGTGCACGAGACCCGATCTCCACAAGATCTTGCCTTTCTTCGGACGGGGGTGTCCCTAGGGCAAGTATCCAGGCATGTTGTTGTGTCAACAGATGCCTCCGCCAGGGGCTGGGGTGCCATGTGCAATGGGAATGCAGCTGCGGGGCTCTGGTCGGGGCCCCGACTGCAGTGGCATATCAACTGCCTCGAGTTGCTTGCTCTGCGCCGCTTCAAATCGCTGCTGCACAACAAGCATTTACTGGTCCGTACGGACAACACTGCGACCGTTGCATACATCAACCACCAAGGCGGTCTATGCTCCCGTCGCATGTCGCAACTCGCCCGCCATCTCCTCCTCTGGAGTCAGAAGCATCTGAGGTCGCTTTGTGCCGTTCATATCCCAGGCGAGCTCAATCGTGCAGCCAACGAGCAGCCCGCCCTTCCGGGAGAATGGCGACTCCACCCCGAGACAGTCCAGTTGATTTGGAGACGCTTTGGGGACGCTCAGATAGACCTGTTTGCCTCCCCAGACACGTCCCATTGCCAGTTGTTTTACTCCCTGGCCTCGGGGCTTACGCAAATACGCGTTTCCCCCAGTGAGCCTTCTCGCACAGACGCTGTGCAAGGTCAGGGAGGACGAGGAGCAGGTCCTCTTGGTAGCGCCAAACTGGCCCAGTCGGACTTGGTTCCCCGAACTAATGCTCCTCGCGACAGCCCCTCCTTGGCAAATCGAAGGCTGTCTCCCTCCACCCTCAAAGTGTATGTGGCCGCCATTGCCGCACATCACGAAGCAGTAGACGGTAAGTCTTTGGGGAAGCAC
The DNA here is from genome assembly GCF_001515645.1 of Sinocyclocheilus grahami. Classification (NCBI taxonomy): domain Eukaryota; kingdom Metazoa; phylum Chordata; class Actinopteri; order Cypriniformes; family Cyprinidae; genus Sinocyclocheilus; species Sinocyclocheilus grahami. Next base: position 305,882 of record NW_015506122.1, on the reverse strand, counting down.
GACTTGGTCATCAGGTTTCTCAGAGGGGCAAGGAGGCTGAATCCTCCGCGCCCTCACCTGTTACCCTCTTGGGATCTCCCCTTGGTCCTGGCGGCCTTGAAGGAGGAACCCTTCAAGCCTCTGCAGTCAGTAGAGTTTAAGTTTCTGTTGTTGAAGACAGCGCTCCTCACCGCATTGGCCTCGGTCAAGAGTGTAGGGGACCTGCAGGCATTTTTGGTCGACGATTCGTGCCTAGAATTCGGAACGGGTAACTCTCACGTTGTCCTGAGACCCCGGCCTGGATATGTGCCCAAGGTTCCCACCACGCCTTTTAGGGATCAGGTGGTGAACTTGCAAGCGCTGCCCCGGGAGGAGGCAGACCCAGCCATTGCTCTGCTCTGTCCTGTTCACGCTTTGCGCACTTACGTGGACCGTACGCAGAGCTTCAGGATCTCAGACCAGCTCTTTGTCTGCTTCGGAGGACAGCAGAAGGGAAAGGCTGTCTCCAAACAAAGACTTGCCCACTGGTTAGTGGAGGCTATAGTCTTAGCTTACCAGGCCCAACGGTTACCGTGCCCCCTCGGAGTGAGAGCTCACTCTACGAGAGGAGTGGCGTCTTCTTGCCAGTGTTATCCAATGTACCACTGTATGGAACAGCAGTGGCGGACACCTCTGCCTAGCCGCTGTCCTATCTTCCGCCCCAGCTAGTGTGGGGGGACTTGCCGGCTTCCGCAGGGCACTGGAGGGGGTCAGCAATAGTGGCGTTTTCCATACGGATCCCAATTCGTCAGTCACGACTGCTGTAACGTTGAACGTGACTGACTTAAAAGGGAACGTCTCGGTTACTTGTGTAACCCTCATTCACGTTACGTCCCGTCGCCACAGTTGCTGTACCACCGCTGTACGGCCGGGGCGCGTAGACTCGGCTCCTCAGCGAAAAACTAATGTGCATTTGCACGTGCTCTCCTTTTATACCCGCACTTCGGGGCGGGATGCGTGTGGCGAAACACGCACGCCAACTGTCATTGGCTCGTTTAGTTAACACTCAAAGGTGATTGGGCTCTCGGGCGAGATCCCAATTCGTCAGTCACGACTGACATAACGTCTCTGTTCCCTCCTTCAGGGAACGAGGGTTACACAAGTAACCGAGACGTTTCATCTGCATGTATGCTACCCTGACTAAGGTCTTCATTACTTGTTTTATGGCTCCTCCAACAGATGACTTAATTTAAAGAAGCACATACCTGTGCCTTCATTACATCCCTGCACACTGCCCTAGATATGCTTGCTCAATTTTGAGAGCAAAGGCAAAGGATTTCTTAGACACATAAGTATATATATATATATATACTTGCCTCCCCTGAGCCCATTGACTATTAACAGAGACCCCATAGCATGCCGTGACTTTACTGGGGGGTAATTGAGAATGAATGGGGGAAAGTCACTTGAAAGGAGGCAATGCCTCCATCGCGATATGATTGGAAATGACTGGTTATGTTTGGCTGTGATTGGTTCATGCAATAAATCCCGCCTCTTGTGTTGGTGCGAGTTCCACATTCTCGAATCAGTCTGAATGAATAATATAATGGCATTAATGGGAGACTAATTTAAAAAGTAAGTAAATAACTCACACACTTAGACCACTTTGTTACGTCAAAGTAAGATGACTGATGATCTGAAAAATTCAAAAATAGTTAAAAGTTAACTTTTAAACAGAATAGCTGAACATAAGTTCACAAATAAAATATATTGTTTAAATGATACTGCTGTGTTATTATTTTAATACATGTAAAATGCTTAAAAACACTAACTTGATGACATTAATACATGGCTTTAATAAATAGAATAATGATTACATTGTTGTTAATGTAAAAATATAAAGTAGAATTGCTTTTTTTATAGTGTAAGTAATGTTTATATGTTTATTTAACCAAGAAAATGTGACTGGGACATGAATTTACATTTGATAAAAAAAAAAACTTTGAGGACTTTGCCTCCTCATTTCTGAACACCACCGCACACCACTG
>NW_015506122.1:281414-303654 GCF_001515645.1 Sinocyclocheilus grahami | reverse complement strand
TATATATATATACACACACACACACACACACACACACACAACATTTTCATTACTTAAACACTAAGTACAATTAATGTTTTTAAAAAGTTTAGTTTAATCTAAAGTTCTTAAATAAAATAAAATTAATAAAAACAGACTACAGTATATAATGAACTAATTAAAATTACAAAAACAATAAACTAACAAAAATGACTAATTAAATTACTAATAAAAATGACAAAACCAATAAAATTACTAAAACAGAATAAAAACTAAATAAAAACAAATACAATAAAACAAATAAAAACATACATGTAATCAAAATATAACAATAAAATGTCATTCAAAATATTAACCAAAACTAAAATAGTATATAAACAATACTAAAATAACAGTTTATCACTTTGCTGATTCATACAGTATCAGTTTGACATCTAATGCAAGCATACAATAACTGGAACATTAAATAATTTATAGGCTTCACGGTCATCATTCTCGTCTTTCTTCACAGAAGAGGAATCTTGTAAATGCTTGCTCTGAAGGCAAAGTAATTTAAATGGAGTCTCAAAGGAATGAGAGTGGCCCATTGTAAGAGTCGGATCCCTCGCGCTCAGTTTCTCCCCATGGTAGGGTCCATAAATATACCAGGTGTGTAAACATGCCACATCCCTGCACCTGGAGTGCTGAGGCCAGGCTTAGCTTCCTGAGGCGCTGATGTCCCTGCAGTGAGCATACCCTGCCAGTACAGATGGGTGCACCCTGCTTCCTAATCTCTGAACTGAGTTTAGTCTTACAGCCTTAGCCTCACCACAGCTGGCCAACACATTTAGATCCATTTCACCCTCTTGCTGTTGGCCTGGGGACATGGGGAAAGAAGACTGCACATGGGAAATGTCAGGTTGAACATGAATTAAGAGATGGCTTTCTACATGTAAGAAGCACCATAAATTGAAGTGTTGACCGAAACATCAAGACTGACCATTCTTACAGCAGTGCCAAGAGCCTTTACTCACTGGCAGCGAGGCTCAAATGATGTAACACAAGAGCATGAGAATCCTGCCTAAAAGTTCTGCTGGGAAGTTCCTATTCACACATTCAGAAGTTATAATTACGACATGCTGTATGCGATTTTGGTCAGAATGAAATGGACTTGCTGAATTTCTTGCAGCTTTTTCCAATTTCTTCGTAATACAAATTATTGTATTTGCAACGCCACAGAGAATGATGGAAAATGTAGTTACAGAATTCTGTCACCTTGTAATCTGGTTAAAAAAAAGAAAATTTTCTGAAAAACATACTGTTTATCATCAACAAAACATAAAAAAAAAGATCAAGAGCTTTACTCATTGCTTTCACCAGTTTCCCACTGGCAACTTTATGTTGGCATTTGTGCATGCTCAACTTGTAAATATGATTACTTCAATACAACTTCAAAACAGTCTGCATTTTGTCTAAAACTAACTATATGTAAAAGTTTGGAATAACTAAGGCTGCATTTATTTTATTTAAAAAAATATAACAGAAACAGTAATATTTTAAAATGTTTATTTTAATTTAAAATAGCTGTTTTCTATTTTAATATATTTTAAAATGTAATTTATTTCTGTGATCAAAGCTGAATTTTCAGCATCATTACTCCAGTCTTCAGTGTCACGGGATCTTCAGAAATCCTTCTAATATGCTGATTTCTTATTATTATCAATATTGAAAATAGTTGTGCTGCTTCATATTTTTGTGAAAACTGTGATACATTACCATTCAAAAGTTTGGGGTATAGTTTATTTATTTATTTATGTTTACTTCATTCGGCAAAAATGCATAAAACTGATCAAAAGTGATAGTAAAGACATTTATAACTTTACAAAATATTTCTGTTTCAAATAAATGCTGTTCAAAGAATCCTGAAAAATAAAATGCATCATGGTTTTCTCAAAATTATGAAGAGGCACAAATATTTTCAACTAATCAGAAATGTATCTCAAGCAGCAAATCAGCATATTAGAATGATTTCTGAAGGATCATGTGACACTGAAGACTGGAGTAATGATGCTGAAAATTCAGCTAAGACTCACAGGAATAAATTATATTTTACTTCATATTCACATAGAAAACAATTTTTTTAAATTGCACTAATATTTCACAATATTACTGTTTTTGCTGTATTTTCAATCAAATAAATACAGCCTTGGTGAGCAGAAGAGACTTCTTTCAAAAATATTGAGAAAAAAAACTAAATAATTCCAAACTATCTATCTATCTATCTCATATTTTATTTTACATACTATATTGTTACTTGAGTTTTTGCCCAAAGTAGCATGATGAGCTCAGTGGTCTTATTAGTCTGTAGGCTAATGCTTAACATATAACAATGCTATCAGTGTTACCATAACAACTAAACAGTGTGAATAATATTAAAACAACATAATGTGGTCTGAGCATGCGGCTTATGTTTAATTTAATTTAATTTGGCATCAACCACACTGGATTGAGAGAAAAGATTTTTAGAGAGAGCATGTTCCTTAACTTCAGAAATCAGCAAGCACTATTTGCAAGTCTAGAAGTCCCTGTTCCCTAACAACACAGAAAACATTCAAATGAGGTGTTGAATCTGGACCGTCAGCCATGACAGTGTGCTTCGCTCCCACCCTCTCTCAGAGGAGCTCCTCATCATTACCAGTAAGTCTATGGAGAAAATGCAGTGTTCATTACAGCTGCAGAAGAATAAATATACACTACTTGAAAGAAGCATCTAAATCAAAACCAACTGGAAACTATCCTGGAATCTGCATGTGAAATATTCATACAAGCCACTGATTATTTCATTTTTGACAATTGATGTCAGCAGATATCAGCCTATCATAGTCAAAATACTACAACAGTGAAAAAGTCAGCATTTGAGAAGTTGAAAATCTTTGGAAATTCTCTTGAAGGCAAATGATCCAACATGTTTAGACACTGTCTGGCAGATTGCCGTGGACTAGTGGTTTTAAAGCTTTTTTTCATTTATTCGCTGCTTTATTTGATTTTCACAATAATGTCTTTTTGATTATTCAATTGTTTGGGGCTTTTCTCAGCAAATATTGATAAAGGTGATTCATTTAACAAATTAATAGGTATATCATGTACACGGGGGGAAAAAATGGGGTAGAAATAATTTACACTCAGAAATTGCTAGTAAATTTCACAAACATTTACAAGGAAATGACAAACACAATTAAATATGAAATTTTGAAACAGAAAAACTTAAAAATATATATATGTTCTTGTGAAACATACTACAATAATTTTAAATCTACACTGAACAAAATTATAAACGCAACACTTTTGTTTTTGCCCCCATTTTTCATGAGCTGAACTAAGACTTTTTCTATGTACACAAAAGGCCTATTTCTCTCAAATATTGTTCACAAATCTGTCTAAATCTGTGTTAGTGAGCACTTCTCCTTTGCCGAGATAATCCATCCACCTCACAGGTGTGGCATATCAAGATGCTGATTAGACAGCATGATTATTGCACAGGTGTGCCTTAGGCAGGCCACAATAAAAGGCCACTCTGAAATGTGCAGTTTTGTCACACAGCACAATGCCACAGATGTCGCAAATTTTGAGGGAGCGTGCAATTGGCATGCTGACTGCAGGAATGTCCACCAGAGCTGTTGCCCGTGAATTGAATGTATATATATAACAGAGTCTTAAAACAAAACATTTTATTCAAGCTTCATGCATTCTTTTTTATCAACACTTGAATGTTGGTAAGTTTCATTAGAGAGAAAAAAAAAACATTTTGATGTCTGAATCAGATTCAGAACAATGTATAATAGATAGATGGATTCGATCGTTTCATCAACAGTTTTTAGGCAGTTTTGATTTAGATGCTCTTTAATGTTTGATAATTGTGTTATTTTTACATATGCATTTGTCAATAGCTAACATGTTTTAATCGTGATTAATTGCACACTTATCATGAAATTAAGCATAAACCATTTATCTTATTTTACCATGATTTAAACTGAATTGCAAAGCTAATTCACACATTTCTGAATAATCTGGTGAGAGTCAGAAGGTACAGGAAATGCTAAAGACTGACAAACCACACAAGAAACAGTAAGGCATAAAATATGAATTAAAAGTCAAGGCAGCTCTATGAAAAAGTTTGTGAGATTTCTTTTGAAAAGTTTAGGAGGTAGCAGGCAGCAGAAACGGAAGGTCATTGGCCAAACATAATAAGATGCAGGTTGTTGAGTGACATTCGCCCAGTAGCCTCTGCGGACCTCAAATCAGCTCACATGTTTTAAAAGTGTCCACATGTGGAGCATCGAGACACTGATGACAGCTCACTGACCACTGGAACTGCTATAAAACACCGCTTGTCAACTAGTTTAGCTGGAAATCACCAGCACAGAACCAAAACTCTACCAAAAGATCCTTAAAAATCAAACACTGAAATGGATTAATAACCACATGAGCTGCACAGTGTTTGGTTTCTAAACATCACATTTTTATGCTCTCTGCAACCAATTATTCACTGCACAGAACACATTGTCAGCACAAACTATGTTTATTCTGCATACAAACCTGTATTTAAAGTTGTCTGGGTTGTATTTTCTCTTACCTTGTGGAGTTTTGTTCATCGTTTTAGTGGATGAGGGCTTGTCATGCAACTGTCAGTGTTGGCATCTTTCTAATTTGGTTTCTACCAAATGACAGATGAATTGTGGCCAAATGTTTTACTGGATGCACATCCTTTGACTTTAACAAAAAAAAAAAAGCATTTTCTCTCTTTTAAATGTCAACTTTTTTTCTTTTTCTTTTTTTTTTGGTCTCCAAACTATTCAGAGATTTAGCCTAATTGTTTTATTTATTGCATTAAAGGACCTCGCTTTTTCAGACTGATGAGCTTTGTAAAAATCAGAAAGGCGGGGCATAGAGGAGAAACAATAATTTACAGTATGTGGAAAATAATGTGTTTTTTTAACCTTAAACCGCATAAACACATTTCATTACACCAAATACACCAAACAATGTTCTTTTTAGCAACATCATATGACCCCTTTAAGTATTTACCAGTCACAGACTATGAACCATTTTCAGGTTGTGACCCTCCATTTGATAAGCATCACTATAAACCTCACATTGTGCACATTTCACAAGACCTGCGTTTGTTTCTTATTTATTTATTTACTTACTTACTTATTTTGTCATTGAGGTATCATTATAGATTTTTGATTGAGTTTTTAGTTTTTATATTTGTAATTTTCATTTTAGTTAAAGTTATATGGTTATATAGTTTTTATTTATTTTTATTTCAGTTTTAGTTATTTCAGTCTTTGTACTTTCACATTTATGTGTTACTTGCCATTTCTTTTGTAATATTTTGTTAAATTCATTAGTATTTTCGTAGTGAAAATTGTTTCTAGAAAGTTTTTAGTTTTTTCGGTGTATCTCATTTTCATTTAGATTACATTGATGTTTAACAAAAACTGAAGCAAAATTCATTTTATTTATTTATTTTTTAATATGTTCACCTATTTCAACTTTCAAACCTAATTTCAATTGCTGCCTCAAATTTTTCAGCATAATCAACTTTTTTTTTTTACTTGGTTGTACAAGTCATTTCATCTTAAATACCATTAAACTGACTTTAAAAATCGAGTTTAATATCATATAATTTGTAAAAAAACAAAAAATGTGAAATTGCTCAACTTATTTTCATGAGGTAAAATAATGTAAAAACATACGTTGCCATGACTTACTGATGATATCATTTTTACAGTGTATAGTTTTAGTTAACTATAATAACCCTGCCCAACACTCATCTCCTCCTTTCACACTGGCCTGCTGAGCTCAGATGAGGAGAAAGCCACAATCACATTTTCTTGTAAAGGTGAAGTGTTGAGAGGTGTGTCAGACTCTTCCCTTGTTTACAGGCTGTTTTTATTCTCTCTCCTCATTCTCAGCTCTATAAATGTACCAGCAGGCCTGAAAGCGCCAACAAATCATTTTGTGTTCATTAATGCTTCCTTCAGTCATAAAAACCCGCTTCAAACCTTGCCTTTTCTCACTTGTCAAAAAGGTTATAATTGCATTATTTAATGAATCTTTGATGCTGTTGGGCTGAGGAACACAATCGTGACATTATTTTACTGGCAGAGTTTGTGGAAATGGGTGGGAGAGGAAATCAATGAGCTCATGTCTTGAGGGGAGGCCTTCAAAGCTTTGCCCTCTGTGCCAGAAATCAGAGCAAGTCCTTAGCTTGAAGAGAAAAAAAAGTATATATATATATATATAGAGAGAGAGAGAGAGAGAGAGAGCAAAAAAACAAACAAACTTCAAAAATTTGCTAAAAATGCTATCCATAATACTGCTTTCTTCAGTGAAAATGTAATCTTGTCTGAATCAGGAGAGAAATATGCACAGATCAAGCACCATTTGTTTAAAACAGTCCAAAACCGTTTTAAACAAATATGTCAGTGGATTTTGATGTGAAAGGACAACAGGGAACAGAAAAATGTATCCAACATTACCAACAAGTTCCAAGTGATAGTTCACCCAAAACTCCCGTCAACATTTACTCACCCTCATAAACCAAACCCAAATGACCTTTTCTCTTTTCATTTCAAAAAGACAGGACATTCATGAAAAATGTGGCGTGAGACAGGGTTAATACAGTTAACTAAAACTATATATTAAATCAACTCTAAACTAACATATAAAAAAAGCCTGACAAAGCAATGCAATTTTCATTTAGATTAACTTGGTTTACTAAAATTACCAAAACTGAAATAAACTCAACTAAACTAAAATGCAAACAAATTACTACAACTTTAACTGCAATTAAATGAAAAAAAATGATATACTGTATATATTATATCAAAATATAATATCTCAATGATAGTAAAACAACACTGGTTTGAGGGCTATGTTGAAAGATAAGCTATTCAGTGGAAAAACAATTACAATTAAAGTCTTCTGAACTCCTTTTGCATTTTTTGGAAGAAAATCAGATGACAATGACAGAACAATGAACAATGACAATGATAATTTTGGGGCAAATTAATACTTTAGCCACTATAGAAGAAATAACAACAGAGATTACCTGAATATTATGGTCTGAATGTGAATGGACTGCAAATATACTATGAAATGAATACATACAAATATACTGAATAAGGAAATATATATGCACAATTTGGTCCAAAAGTCATTGAGGGATATAAATATAATTAAAATGCAAGTTTAAGTGCTGCTGTTATTAAAGAAAAGCACAAGCCACATACCAAGACGTTCACAAATTCATTTCCATTTTCTTCAATAAACTTAATAGAAATGGTTTTGCTGACAAAAGAATTTGAAATGAGTAAAGTTACAAAATAGAAGCATGTTTGAGGTCTGAGATTATTGGGACCCATTAAGCATACAGTATATATTTCTGTATACAAGATATTGAAGGAAATACTGCAAGACGACAGACACAGTTAAATTGTATATATATATATATATATATATATATATATATATAGAGCAGATCAAAAAACGACCAGTTGAGTCTCGCCTGACTCATGGTCGTCCTGCACAGAGATTTCTGAGCGATAAACACAGAATATTTCTCAAAACCTTTAGACAAACACAGGCAGGATGTGATATGAGTAGATGAACATTTGTCTTCCTTTGTGCAGCTGGACCAGGCACCTGTCATCCATGTAGGGGAACATGGCTCCTCTCCCACTTCTCAACAGGATGCTGATGCTGCTGAAGCTCCCCATGAGTCAATCACTTCATAAACATGAGCAAGACATTATCTTCAACACTCATCGCTTTCTCTTTGTTCATTCACATCCCACTCTTCATATGAGTTATATGACACACGTACTGTCATGCACAGCTGCTTGAGACGTAAATAGAGTATGTTATTAAGGCCAGCAAGCATGCGTCTCGCCACAGTCCTGACCTCAGTATGACCACCCGGGATCACAACTCCCACAGACCTCACTAATGGCCTTCCTGATGAGAGTAACAGAGCAGCATGAGCATACAATTCCACCCAATCATAGTGATACATAAACATATTAAAACAAAAAGTGGTTAAAAGGGCATTTTAACATTTTATATCCACAGTGTTGCTGTACTGTTGTATCTCGACAAATAAAATACATGTATTCCAATGTGACAACAAATCATTTTTTTCTTCCAGTAAAAATTAACATGCAAGGGAAACTGTTTATGTTCATTTGGGGACATTGTTAGTATTATTAATAAAAAGTTGTATTCATCAAGGATGCATTAGATTGATCAAAAGTACCATTAAAGACATTTCTAATGTTACAAAAGATTTCTATTTCAAATAAATGCTGTTATTTTGAACTTTCTGTTCATCAAAGAATCCGGAAAAATAAAACGTATCACGGTTTCCACAAAAATATTCGGCAGCGCAACAGTTTTCGACTGATAATAATCAGAAATGTTTGTTGAGCAGCAAATCAGCATATTATACTGATTTCTGAAGATCATGTGACACTGAAGACTGGAGTAATGATGCTGAAAATACAGCTTTGATCACAGGAATAAATTACAGTTTAACACATATTACTACTTTTACTGTATTTTTGGTCAAATAAATGCAGTCTTGGTGAGCAGAAATGCAAAGCCTCGCACATGATTTGCAGAAGAAAAAGTAGAAATTGTGGCCAGTATTTTATTAAATTAAAACAAGGAAATAGAATCGTACAACACTGTCATGATTTAACTAAAAAGTCAGAGGGAGCAAATTCTTAATTTGGGGCCATTTTCCCCCCTCATGCCCAGAGTTTCATATATAAGATATTTCTTTCAAAAACATAAAAAAAAATGTTAAAAAAAATCTTACTGACCCCAAACTTTTGAACAGTAGAGTACAGACTATAAAAAGTACATAATACATTGTATCATTAACAACGATTATCAGTGCATGAATCACAACACACAATGCCTGTCCACACTTTTCCAGTGATATCCCTGAAGAGATGCTCTCAAATTCCACATGCTATATAACTAAATACTTTTCAAAGAAACAACTGACACAATATAGAGATTATTAAACATATATTTAAAAGGTGAGTTTGTTCATATCTTATTCTTAGCATCATGGGTTCATCAGGTTTCTCTGGTCTCTCCCACACACTGAACACAGTGTTTAGGGTGTAATTGTTTAGAACAGTGACACCGAAACCCATCACTAGTCTCCTTCAGCCCTCTGTGATTTGCACTTCAAGCTGATCTGCGGTGAAACAACATTCTCTAGTTACCGCTTTCTCAGATTAAAACCTTTGAAACCTCCACAGTAATGTTCAGAATATTTATTCCGTCCCTAAACAAGTCCGGATTTTAAATTGTTCCTGCAGGAATTCCTTTTAAATAGCACTTTGGGAATTAAGCGACTACAACACATAAACACACGGAACTAGCTAGCCGTGATATTTCAAATCTGAAGTACATCATGAAGTTCAGTGCAAGTAGTCCATTGGGTCAGGAGATGAGCTTTGAGCAGTTGCTTCTCCAGATGTAGATGATGACTCAGTGCAGTAATGGATGAGCACACACTGGATGAGTCCTCCTCCTTTTACACAGTCTCGTATGCAATACACACACACACGTGCTTCCAAGCACTCAGCCGAGCCTCTTTTTCCAGCTTCACTTTTACTCAGGGCAGGACGTTACATCACCGCGTCTCTGATCGTGAGATCTCTCAAATGAAAAGTCACAGATGATGTCTACAGCATGACAAGGACACGACGCAGATGCATATCCAGACTACTGTCATTTCCTCCTTTGGTTTGAGTGAATATTTGCCTAAATCCTCACACAGTGGGGTCCAAACATCTGAGACCACATGTAAAATCTGGGATTCAAATCAAAATTAAATAGAGTTTTAGCATTACACACCATTTAAAACAAAGAAACATGATGTAAAATAAAAGACATGTTGGTCAATAATCAGTGCAAGTAAATTAATGTTTTTACATCATGTGCCCTTTGTTTCTTTAAATAGCCAGTTTTCTCTGATGTCTGGTTTTCACCTTCTCAACTGTATGTGTCAGAATGTTGACACATTTTTCTGTCTCACATCATGTTTCCACAGGGATTTTCCCCTTACTGAAAACCAGAAATATTCCATAAAATTGTGACACCAAGGAAATTACATAATTTAGACTCTTTATATACCAGATCATTCAACCCTGTAATGTGTTTTTCACTGAGTGAGTGAGTGAGTGACGTGACGTGTGGCCAAGTATGGTGTCCCATACTCAGAATTTGTGCTCTGCATTTAACCCATCCAAGTGCACACACACAGCAGTGAGTAGTGAACACACACACACACACACACACACACACACTGTGAACACACACCTGCAGCAGTGGGCAGCCATTTTTGCTGCGGTGCCCGGAGAGCAGTTGGGGTTCGGTGCCTTGCTCAAGGGTCTCACCTCAGTCGTGGTATTGAAGGTGGTACCAAGACTCGAACACATGACCTTTGGGTTACGACTGCCCCCAATTGTTTATTCTGTAATTACTACATTTAGGAACCCAACCCTGAGTTTGTCATTACCTAGTCTTGTTAAACTAACTAGTTAGTCCCCAATTAATGATTTAGTCTGAATTGGCACTCTGTTACCCTTTCTGAGTATTTATTATTATAGTTTTTATGTTTATTTGATGTTTGGGTAACACTTTATTTGACAGTGTCTGTGTTACGCAATACATGTAGTTACTACAGTAATAACTATACATTATGCATAATTACAGGCAATTAACCATAAACCAAACCCTAACCCTTTAGTAAGTGCATGTAGTTAATTAATATCACTCAGTACTTAAATGTATAATTACACTGTAACAAGGACATTGTAAAATAGTGTAACTGATGTTTGTGCTTTAAAGGGCTTCCTGCAGTTTTCCATCAAAATAAAGTGTGATGGTTTAACGTTTGAAAATGAAGAAATTAAGACAGCCATAAATATCAGTATTGTAAGTATTCAGTTGTATTATTAATATTAATTAATATTATTAATGCATTATTTTTCTTAAATGTTTTTTTAATTTTATTTTACTGACAATAGTAATATTTATTGTCTTGTTTTATTTAGTAATGTTTATTATTATTATTATTATTTTATATTCATATTGATACATATATCACAAAAATGTGGCCGAATTGCAGCCCTACAAACAAACAAACACAGAAAACTTGGATTTGTTTTTAAATCCCAATTTAAAAGCAATCAGAATTGTATTTTATTTTTTATTTTTTTAATCAGAAAATCACATTTAGATTTTTCCCCCAAATCGTACAGCCATAAAATAAAATAAAATAGAATAATATAAATAAATAAATTACACAAGGTGTTTTTACATAATGATAATAATTCTAGGTAAAATCATATTAAAGGAGGCCGGTGGAGTAATTGCTAATGCGCGACACGGTAATGTTTATTATTATTATTATTATTTTATATTCATATTGATACATATATCACAAAAATGTGGCCGAATTGCAGCCCTACAAACAAACAAACACAGAAAACTTGGATTTGTTTTTAAATCCCAATTTAAAAGCAATCAGAATTGTATTTTATTTTTTATTTTTTTAATCAGAAAATCACATTTAGATTTTTCCCCCAAATCGTACAGCCATAAAATAAAATAAAATAGAATAATATAAATAAATTACACAAGGTGTTTTTACATAATGATAATAATTCTAGGTAAAATCATATTAAAGGAGGCCGGTGGAGTAATTGCTAATGCGCGACACGTGCGCTACTTACCGGTCTCGAGTCTCACGGAGGAGCTCCGGAAGGATAAAAGTAGGAGTGACAACAGTGAAAGACGAGAGAGGACCAGGCCTGGAGTTTATTTTGTGTTTTGGTTTTGTTTGTGCGCGACAGTTGTCCGCGAGGGGCTGTCGCGCTATTTTGTGTTTGTTTATTTTATTATTAAAGTTTGTTTAAATGTCCGCCGGTTCCCGCCTTCCCGTGACTACAAACGTTTGCTACATTGGTGCCGAAACCTGGGAGGAAGGAGGGACACGCTGCCAGAGATCCCTCGCCGCTGTGGTGAGTCCGCGGTGCCATCGAGCATGGCAGAGCAGTCTGCCGCCATGGACGCTCGAGGCGGTGGGCTGGAGTGAGTTGCCGGGGGGCGGACGAACGCTGCCGGCCGCCTGGGATGTGGAGGGACGGCTGCCGTCCGTAAGGGAGCGGAGGAGTCACCGCCATTCGCCTGATGCCGGAGCCTGCTGCCATCTGCCATGATGGGGAGGAGCAGGGAACGGAGGACTCCTGCTGGCGGCGGAGGAGTGTCGGGCCGTCCACCGAGGGCTATCCAGTGCTGCCGCTCAGGCATCGCGGAAGAGTTTACCCAGCTGGAGGAGGGCCGAGTGGCAGTGTGTCTGGGAACCGGACCCAGAATTTGTTGTTTAAATGTCCGCCGGTTCCCGCCTCCTTCTTCCCGTGACTACAAACGTTTGCTACACTGTGTAAGACGCATTTTTGTCATTTTCTTTTTCTCCTAATGCCGACTTTGTGTTTTACACACTATTACTATTGTACTTTTACTGCACAAACAACTGTAATAACGAGAGTACTTTTTTTGGTGGGGGGGGGTCGAACACTATTGTTAGAAAAGAGGGAGTTCAATACATACTTAATGATCTTTCAAACATTATCTAATTATGCTAACACACAGTACAGTACATAATGCACTGTACCACTGGACTGAATTGAAAAAGTTTTGTGTACTTTTCTCAGGGTGATTTATTTTGGTCCTCCACACTCAGGCTTGGAATTAAACAGAAACAATATGTGGTGTCAGCAGATTTCCAGCAATTCAGAGCTTTGCAAATAAAATATTAAATTTACCTCCCCACTTAACCCCCCTATCCCTTCTGTGGATTCACAACTGTGTGCACATTGAAGACTTACTCATCCAAGCACACACATATAGACGTGCCCGGACACTTCAGCATTAGAGAAACTCTTCATTCAAGCTTTGCCTTCATTACCAAACAAATATTCTCATGTAAAGTCACTTGGCAGGCACTCTTGTCCACATCTACTGGCTCTGAAGCAAAGGGAAGCAGGAAAAAAGCCGAGCTGCTGTCTTTTGTTCCTCACAAACGTCTCTGCCTGACCATTAATGCGTGTTTCCGGGGCCTCCAAATACTCTTTCTACAGGACTGCATCCAGTATTTCTGGGTCACTCACGTGCTCCTTTTCTCTGCCCTGCTTCCCCACTGAGAACGTAACAATGGGAAGCAAATTAAAACTCGATTTGATACTAATCCGTCTAATTGAGGAGCCAAATCCCAAGGTAGACGGTGGCTTTGATCTGGGAACAGGGCGGGTGGAGGTGGGTTAAAGATTAGCAGAGGCTTAGCTGCTTTAGTGGCGTTTTCCAAATTTTTCCTTTTTCCCGCTGTTCTGTCTTTGTTTCACGTTTATATATATATATATATATATATATATATATATATGTGTGTGTGTGTGTGTGTTTGTGTTTGTTTTGGATTAAATTATACACCAAACCCAACCCTAACCCAATAGTGTTAATGAAAGCAAAAGTGATATAAAAACATATTCGCTGAGGCAACTGTGCTATTTTAACTTCCTTATACATGGGTTTGAGCCATTTTGTCGAATCGAACACTATTGTTAGAAAAGAGGGAGTTCAATACATACTTAATGATCTTTCAAACATTATCTAATTATGCTAACACACAGTACAGTACATAATGCATTGTACCACTGGACTGAATTGAAAAAGTTTTGTGTACTTTTCTCAGGGTGATTTATTTTGGTCCTCCACACTCAGGCTTGGAATTAAACAGAAACAATGTGTGGTGTCAGCAGATTTCCAGCAATTCAGAGCTTTGCAAATAAAATATTAAATTTACCTCCCCACTTAACCCCCCTATCCCTTCTGTGGATTCACAACTGTGTGCACATTGAAGACTTACTCATCCAAGCACACGCATATAGACGTGCCCGGACACTTCAGCATTAGAGAAACTCTTCATTCAAGCTTTGCCTTCATTACCAAACAAATATTCTCATGTAAAGTCACTTGGCAGGCACTCTTGTCCACATCTACTGGCTCTGAAGCAAAGGGAAGCAGGAAAAAAGCCGAGCTGCTGTCTTTTGTTCCTCACAAACGTCTCTGCCTGACCATTAATGCGTGTTTCCGGGGCCTCCAAATACTCTTTCTACAGGACTGCATCCAGTATTTCTGGGTCACTCACGTGCTCCTTTTCTCTGCCCTGCTTCCCCACTGAGAACGTAACAATGGGAAGCAAATTAAAACTCGATTTGATACTAATCCGTCTAATTGAGGAGCCAAATCCCAAGGTAGACGGTGGCTTTGATCTGGGAACAGGGCGGGTGGAGGTGGGTTAAAGATTAGCAGAGGCTTAGCTGCTTTAGTGGCGTTTTCCAAATTTTTCCTTTTTCCCGCTGTTCTGTCTTTGTTTCACGTTTATATATATATATATATATATATATATATATATATGTGTGTGTGTGTGTGTGTTTGTGTTTGTTTTGGATTAAATTATACACCAAACCCAACCCTAACCCAATAGTGTTAATGAAAGCAAAAGTGATATAAAAACATATTCGCTGAGGCAACTGTGCTATTTTAACTTCCTTATACATGGGTTTGAGCCATTTTGTCGAACCGTAGTTTCAGGGGATTCATATCAGAGCGCTTCACCTCACAAGTACGATGCCGTAACGTGGGAGCTACCGAGCAAACCTACTGTGTAAGAAAACCCCTACATATAAAACTGTATGTGACACTAACGTTCAAAAATATTTGTTTTCAAATCTCACAGCTGTTGTTTTCCACAAGGTTGTAAATGTATCGGGTTACCATGAAACCAGGGTCTTGTTCGGCGTCCTGGGGTGTTACAAAGTATTTGTGAAATCTAGCTAACAAAATATATATTGTGTGTTGGAGTGGTCCAGATGCTACAAATGTTAGTTGTTTTGAAGTCATGACATAATAGTGTGCAAGGCATTGTACAAAAATTGCACTTTCTTAATGGAAAACCTGGCCCTGTAAAGTGTTGAAGGAATAAAAGTTGTAGGCGTTTTACTGCCTCAACTGGCATTTCAACTGGAAAGTCCAGCGATTCGTATGTATGGGTATGTTTTTCAAGTTTTGCAGAAATGTAGGTTGAGGAACAAATTTCCAATGAGCCTGGGTGGCATAAATGTTTAAACAAAATACTATCAAAAGTCTCACGCAGGGAATTATGAGAATATCAGGTTATGTTTTTCACTGTAAATTAGAAAATGACTGTTTTACAGTAAAATTACATGAAATGTCTCATATCTATTGCTATTTTTCACAGTATATATTAAGAGATCACACGCACACACACACACACACACACATATATATATATATATATATATATATATATATATATATATAAATAATTGATAGCAAAGGGGGTGCTCTTCTTTAATAAGCAGATGAGAAGAGCAGCAGGCCCCTTTAATGCAGTACCTGAAAATATTAAGCAACAAGCATATGGTCAATAGCCAGAGTTTAAGCAACAAGTGTGTTGCCCTTACCCAGATGATGTTGTTAACATTTGAAATTTACATACTGTGCATTAAGTAACAAGTATGTTACTGATGTTTCATAAATCAGATAGCCTTAAACAACAGCTTTAAAAACAAGTCTCAGCTGTGGTAAGTTTAACTGGGTACCAGCGTGTCGCAATACAACCATTAGGCCTAAAGCAACAAGCATGCCTAGCAACAAACATGTTACTAAACAACTAGTCTTAAACAACAAGCAATATTTGCCAATACCCTGATAGCTTCAAGCAATGAGAATAAATGAAGAAAACATAGCTTCGTGAAGACATTCAGAGATTAATAAAGGGTGAAATATAGCCAGCTGTGATGTGGATGCTTGATCCCCTTCTTGATATCTTACTCCTTCCAGCAGGGAAGGCAGATCTTGTGTAAACTGTTGTTAATGCAGTCACATTAGCACAACTTCAGCGATGATTTGCAGGCAAAGAGTCCATGTCAATGATATATATAAGCAGTGCTCGCTCAGGTCACTTCCAATCTTGCAGCTCATATCAATCAACAAGGTGAATTCGCATTTCAAATGCACGAACTTGAATCTGGTGAGAAACCGTGTGGGGAACGA
Source organism: Sinocyclocheilus grahami (assembly GCF_001515645.1). Taxonomy (NCBI): domain Eukaryota; kingdom Metazoa; phylum Chordata; class Actinopteri; order Cypriniformes; family Cyprinidae; genus Sinocyclocheilus; species Sinocyclocheilus grahami. The sequence continues at coordinate 287,472 of NW_015506122.1, read as the reverse complement.
ACCCCTCTAGCAAAATTCCTGATTGTACAGGAATTCACTGAATTCGCCATCTAATTTGCTACTGAACAAGCGATAAAGCTGCTGAATAATACTGAATAGACCTTTATAAGAATGTTGTGATAGGTGTCGTATTCCTATAGGTAAATGTGGATCAGCTGATGCAAGCTTGACTCACGTGACCTGCCAGAACTAACGCTACACCTGATTTGTAAATGTTTGTAGAAAAAACATTGTTGACTGTTTATTGTACTTTGTTATTCTTCAAATTATTTGCATTTTGCAGCTAATTAATTAATAGTGGTTTTGAACTTCATACTGGCACCTATTGGCATGGATAAAGTGACACTCAAATCACTTTTTCAATGTAATTTTGTCAATGTATCATTCTGTCATTTTTTAAATATTTAATACATACTGTTCATTTCTTTATGTATAAAACGTTTTTTAAAGAGGGGAAAGTGCATATTTATTAGTGATTAAATTAACAGAGTTACAGATTCACTAGTAATGAAAATGATTGAGGTAGTCATATATAAATGCATGTATGCAGGTATGTGTATGTGTGTGTTAGGAATGACTTGAAAAAAAAACAGAAAGAAGAGGGCAAGATGAGATTTAGCTTCTTAAAAATGACCTTAAAACCTAAAAAAGCTGGCCACTACAAAATCTCAGCTTGGTATGTCCATAAAAGCTGACCACTTTTCCCATGCTCTCTATTTATCTTAGACTCTAAGTGTTTAGTTAAGCACAGAGGGCATGTGTGGTAACTGGTACGGACTGCCTGTGTGTGGGTGAGAGCTAATCTACCGCTTATCTTATGTTGTCTTTTGAGCTCAATGGAAGCTAACGTTATGGCACCAGCTGCCCCACCATTAACTTCTTTATGCGGGACAGCTTAATACCTCCTAAGTGAGAGTTCCTGTCTTTGGAAAGCCCCCTTGTGTGTGCTTTCTTGAGCTGTTCTGAGGCCAAGGCGAGCACTGACACAGGCTTCTCTGATTTCAGTCAAACGGCCAGTCAGATAGTCCACCTTCAATGAGCTCTTCAATGAGAAGGATGGGGAAGAGAGACAAGAAAAAGAAAGGAAGGTCCTGTCTTGTTTGTGCTTTTAATGCATTAGACCTTTTGGGATGTCCTTTATAAATTAATGAGAGATTCGTGAACAGTGGGATTGTCAGTAAAACTTTCTCATAAAACGGTATAACTTGATTGACATTATTCGTATGTGGGCTAGACTGAATTGTGACATTGCAAAGCTTTTTTATTTGGTGTTTTGGCAAGTCTTTAAAATATTAAACTTGTGACCTATCTGCAGGCTCATTGGAAAAACGTGCCTGTGGCAACATTTCTTCAAAATGCTATTACATTGTGTTCTGTCTGTGAGTGGCGCTAAAAGTGTATTCAGTTTAATCCAAAACAGATCAGTATGAATCTGGCAATGTTTTATTGTAACAGTTCAGAAATGAAACATCTTGTGCTAAAAGGTTAGTGCTCTACTGCATTTGAAAATAATGTAATCGATAGAAATAAGATTCTAATAAGATCAATAGTGTTAACAAAAACAAACTTTAGATAAAAATGCAATCATGCTGTTTAAGCTTGTTTCTACAGGTCTTTGAGCTCTTTTATTAAATTTTGTTATTCATGTTTTACAGGACTCCTAGCAGAGCTCTTCACATCGCAATGCTGTACCAGGTGTGATACTGAGCAAGCTTACGACATTAGAAAAATCATGTATGCCACTGGTTATGTGATACGAACATCAAAATGTATTAGTTTACATTTTGATGAGTCTAAAAGTGTTTTGAGGTCATAACATAGTATAGTGCAAGGAACCACATGAAAATAAGTCATTACTAATTGATAAAATGCCCCTGTAATCATAAGTTGTGTGAAAAGGAATAAAAGTAGTCGGTGTTTTACTGCCTTTAGTGTTCATTTATGCAGTGAATTGTATGTATAAGTTCATCTTTGGAGTTTTGCAAAAAATATAGGTTTTTCCAATGAGATTATGTTGGTATTCCTAGATCATTTCATCCAGATCGATTCCATTTTTCTATTTCGTTAAACAAGAGCAAAAGCTTGTCTTATAATACGGCAGATGTCAACAGTTGCTAAGCCAAAATTGGTCAGCCTTAGTGAAGTCAATTTACTGTTTTAGGACCACTCTCAAAGCACAGACAGTAGAGGAGTGTGTAGTGAAAGTGAAATGAGCAGGTGGTTTTGTTGCAACAAGTACTGTTGCAGTGTTGTATGTTTTCTGTATCTCTAATTGCTGTGGTTCCTGCCAAGCATGGCCCACTTCTCTGAATGGGGTAGAAGAGCTGAATGCATGGAGACAACACTGCCTTTGTGTTTGTTTGTTGCCTGTACATCTCAGGGTACAAGATGCACTGTGCACACAATCAGTTTTTCATACCGAAAAACATACAAGGCAGTCTGAAACATCAGATTGTGAATGAAGAAAAACAGCTAATAGGTGTTCCATGACCAACACATCTGAAATGTGTTTGGTTTGGTAATTATCTTTACAGACTAGACCACGCATTTCCCCTTTTAACTTCACTTTTCTCAATTACACACACACACTCACAAAATAGAGACCTTAAGTGCAGACGGAAACCATAGAATTCAATTAGCTGAAAGCTCAACGGACCTTGTCACACCTAAACTCTGCCAGATGTGGGTTTGAAGAGATGCGGGAAGAAATTGAGCAAACGCACCAGCCAGGCCTGGATTCAGGGGCTAAACGAGTAGAGCTGAGTTCAAGGTTGGTGGGCTTTCCTCTCTGTGTGGTTCACAGGGGGACAAGAACCAGGTGAGTAAGTATGTGAGTGGTTCCCTAAGTACATTACAGTCTCCAAATAAAAATAAAAAAAACATGGAAGTTTGGACACAGAAGAAGGAAAATAATCGGATGTCTTCTGATATCAGATGGATCCACAGCAGCTGCTTACATTGCGCTATGTCCTGAAGCAAGAAAGGAGTGTACTGTGGGAACAAGACCTTAGAGGAGATAGAGACGGAGGGAGAGGCAGATCAGCACCAGGCCAGCACAGGAAGAATCACATGACCTGAGGGTCTCCAGAGATCTCTCCCAGATTCACACACATCGCATTTGACGCACAACAGCAAAGCTCGTGCTGACATGGACACAGCTGCAGGGATCCTTCAAGCTCCAGAGAAGATCAAATCAATGAAACCCTTACGTCTAAACAGCCATAGAGATACTGCAGTTTCGCATGATATGCATCAGAGTTTTTGACAACTTTTGAGAAGAAAGATTTTGACGTAAACATGTAAACATTGATGTCAATACATGGAAAAAATACAATCACTTATTATGCAATTTACTTTATTACAAAGAATGATTGTTCACCACAAATCATGCAAAGTAAAACAGATAGGTTTCTATCTTCTTTTTACTCAGCTACAGCCATAGCTGGATGCCTTTGTCCATATTAAGCATTTCCTGGAATGTCATGAGTTTTATTACTTCTGTGATGCATATCTGGAGTTTCTGCATGAGGGCGCTCTCTGGCTACGAGTATGAATGAAACAGACAGTATATGTACTAGCAATCAGTAATGCTTATTCTATCCTATTTGGGGTAAAAATAGGAAAGAAGAAAAAGTTGAAATGAAACATCTAATCCACGTTTTTCTTAAATGAACAGAATTTTTGTTTTTTGTTCATTTTATAATCGCAAATCGCAATTTGAATCAAGAAAATCGCAATTAGATTTATTCTCCAATTGTGCAGCCCTACTTTAATGTCATCCACCATTGATTTGTGACTTTTTTTTATTTATCGGTTCAGGCACCGTTTAGGCACAGTACCATTTTAAAAGTATTGATTTGGCACCGTTATCGTAAAAAACCCAAATGATACCCAACCCTATTTTGGACTGTGAAGCTTTGGGGTGTTGATGAAGCAATCTACTCCATCTATGTTTTGATCATTGTTCTGAATCCAATCTGGATGTACACTCTTAAAAATAAAGGTGCTTCAAAAGGTTCTTCAAGCGATGCCATAGAAGAACAATTTTTGGTTCCACAAAGAACCATTCAGTCAAAGGTTCTTTAAAGAACCATCTCTTTCTTACCTTTTTATAATCTGAAGAACTTTTTCTCACCACAAAGAACCTTTTGTGAAACAGAAAGGTTCTTCAGATGTTAAAGGTTCTTTATAGAACCATTTAGACAAAAAGGTTCTTCTATGGCATCGTGAAGCACCTTTATTTTTAAGAGTGTAGTCTTTGACAAAAAAATTTCTCAGCTTTTTGTTCAAATTATGAAAAAAAAAAGAATGCATGAAGCTAGAATGAGAGATTTTGAGATTACTGGCTTAACTAAATGCAATGTTCTGTCATGAAGCTCTAGATGGCACAGGCCGATAGTTCTAACTCAATCTGATATAATCACATCATTATTCATATGGCGCAGCTGATTTGTTTTATTTTTGTATCAGCAGCCAAAGAGCTTGCTGATCAACATTCAAATACTCGGCTAGTGCTTGCTGTAGCGGTTGCAGCATGTTTCAGAAAGCATCTGAAATCAATATCTAATATAAGTGAACGCTCTTTTGCTTATTTCACTGTGCATATTGCGTGGTCTGTCTTATTAATTTCTAAATGAGCAACCATAAACAAGTTTTAAATTATGTGTTAGTGTTGTTTTTGGCGGCCTGTTTTCATTTTAGTTTTAGTCTAGTCTTTGTGTGAAGCTGTCATTTTAGTTTTTATTAGTTTTAGTCACGTTCATACTCTTTTTAGTCTAGTCAAGTTTTAGTCAATTAAAAGTCTGAGTCTGCATTTTAGTCTTATTTTAGTCAGAATTATCCATGACTATTTTCCTCTAGTTTTAGTCGACGGAAACTGATGACATTTAGTCTAGTTTTAGTCAATGAAAATTGTATTTTAGTCTCTTTTTAGAAATGCAATTCTATTTAACCCAGTCAATATAGTATAAGTACCTAGTAGTATAGACGAAACCAAAATTTTATTTTAGCCAAACCCATTTCAAACAAGGTTATCTTATTATATTATTGTTACCTTATAGACTCAAGAATACATCCATTCCAGACACGGAAGACGCTCTGATTTGAATTTACAACATTTATTTTACCAACCAAACATGTTAGAAGTACACGCACATAAATTTAAATAAAGACGAACCCCGGCTGGCCGGCCATCGTACACTTTCTCTGTGTCAGACTAAACTTTGTTTGGTTTTCATCTTCTAAATCAGTGTTTCCCAACCTTTCTTTAGTCACAGCACCCTTTGGAAATTTTAACAAATTTGTGGAACCCTACAGAATTAATTTTGTCACAATATTTGGATTTCTAACTTCGATGATGGTAATTAAACAAAGTTTTGCTCACTCAGTGTATTTTTGATTTTACTGCTACATTTTTTTAATTTTGTTGCAATAGCATGAGATAGCTTGATTTAAAACTTTGAATTGAATAAAAAATGACAAGGAGGCTAAGCAGTTAATAATAAAATAAAAACAAATAAAGAAATTACTAATGATAGCACAAATAAAAAAAATCACGATAGGCCTACAAATGAAATAAATTGCTCTTTAGTTTTTCGGGTATAACACACAGTAGGGCTATAAAGATTTTTTATATTTTTTTTACCAATTATCCAAATAATGTTTAATCCTAGAAAGCTATTATTATCAGAGGACACATGAGCATAACGGTTAGCAGATCAATGAATGAGCAGCGTTACCAGAGTTGCCCATTTACCACACCATGTTACAGCACAGTAGGGCTATTGCAAACACAAACAATACTGTACTACATAGATGTTTCCTGTCAGCTTAATTTTTGAGTGGACTTTGCTGTTCCGATGAGCATGAACCATATACAGTATGTGTGGAGCACTCACACGAGTCGTGAGTGACTGAGCGGAGCACACACACGCATAGAGCGGGATAATATGCAGAGCGTCACACCATGTGAAAGTAAAACCTGAGCGGTGGACTAATTTTCGGCAGCCGGAATTTCAGTGCATCTCTAATTATTGGTGACATTAGAAATGGATATTAT
>NW_015506122.1:276551-280943 GCF_001515645.1 Sinocyclocheilus grahami | reverse complement strand
TGTCATACAGATATTTTTAATATTATAAAAAAAAATGTGTCTATCAATGGTGGCAATCAGTAGGCTAATTTCTAATGAAGAGACCAATTTATATGACAGATTTTAATGTAGGCTTTTATTCATATGTAAACATTGTGAAATAGCTAGTTATAATGGTAATTAAACAAAGTTTTGCTCACTCAGTGTATTTTTGATTTTACTGCTACATTTTTTTAATTTTGTTGCAATAGCATGAGATAGCTTGATTTAAAACTTTGAATTGAATAAAAAATGACAAGGAGGCTAAGCAGTTAATAATAAAATAAAAACAAATAAAGAAATTACTAATGATAGCACAAATAAAAAAAATCACGATAGGCCTACAAATGAAATAAATTGCTCTTTAGTTTTTCGGGTATAACACACAGTAGGGCTATAAAGATTTTTTATTTTTTTTTTACCAATTATCCAAATAATGTTTAATCCTAGAAAGCTATTATTATCAGAGGACACATGAGCATAACGGTTAGCAGATCAATGAATGAGCAGCGTTACCAGAGTTGCCCATTTACCACACCATGTTACAGCACAGTAGGGCTATTGCAAACACAAACAATACTGTACTACATAGATGTTTCCTGTCAGCTTAATTTTTGAGTGGACTTTGCTGTTCCGATGAGCATGAACCATATACAGTATGTGTGGAGCACTCACACGAGTCGTGAGTGACTGAGCGGAGCACACACACGCATAGAGCGGGATAATATGCAGAGCGTCACACCATGTGAAAGTAAAACCTGAGCGGGGGACTAATTTTCGGCAGCCGGAATTTCAGTGCATCTCTAATTATTGGTGACATTAGAAATGGATATTATATAATAGTTGCTTTTTTGAACATTTTAGCAATTTAAAAATATAAAAAAATGATTTTTTACACGGCACCCCTGCTCTCGACAGACGGCACCCCGGTTGGGAAACACTGGTCTAAATAATGCGGCGAGTGGGACTTGAGGAAGTGACGTCGCCTGCGTCTGCGCAGTGTGACCTGATGCAGCCCCTGAAGCGACACACAGGAAACAGAAATACTGCAAAATAATAATAATAACGCAACTAAATGAGACGAAATAATGTTATAACATTTCGTTTCGTCTAGTTTTGTTCAACGGAAATGAAGAGACATTTTAGCATAGTTTTTATTTTGTAGACCACATTTAGTCTTGTTTTTATTTGTCAACAATATTGCATTATACATTTAATTATAGTCATCGTCACATGACCAGCATTTACGTTGCGTCTCGTCTCGTTTTCGTCACGTGATAAAGGTTCGTTGACGACAGTATTTAGTCATAATTTTCGTTGACGAAAGAAACACTACTACGTGTAATGTTTAACAGTTTTGCATTCATATGCAGGAGCGAAATACTGAGCATATAAGCAGTGGCAGTTATGCAAATGTGTTTGTTGCAGCCACAAAAGAGTCTAGCGTATATAATTGCTGTGGACACGCCGACAAGTTACAGACATAAGAACAGGTTTAAATGAAATAAGCATTCACATTTGTATACACTTTAACTGGTGTTCACCATATTTAGCTGCGTAACCTCAATGTCACGTTCATTTATACATTTCTAAGGTCGATGTTTTCATTAAATGTGTGTCTGATGACTAATGACTTACTATACAAATAGGAGTATAAAAATTGTCAATGACAAATTATTAATTGACTTTAAATTACGATATTTTGCTTCAGGTGGTTGCTGGGGTTTCTTATCTCATCAATTTACAGTGTATATCTATTTGTTAACTGCACAGTGCGTGCTCTGAGTTAAGCTGGTCGGCACGGTATCCCAGGCACACACAGCTAGTAATACATGCGGTTCACATGGCTCTTTGGAGCAGCAGCAGCAGTACATATGTCTTGGCGATAGATCTGCTTGTTTGGGGGTGTTTTGTTCTACCCTGGCCCGTTTTCATTCTTTCTATGTGTGTGGATATATGCATATGTATGTCCGCTGATGCAGCAGTTTATATTCTTACACTCAGCAGCATTCATATATTGGCTGTATTGTCCATTTCTTGTGTCTCCTGCTTTGTTGGGGGGGTATTTCATATATGTTCACAGCAGCATGTCTGTGGATGCATTAGCAATAGCAAGTCTCTGTACTTGCTCTGCTGTAGCAGCATTGAAGATCTACTTAGCTAAGACCAAACACATTAAAATTGCCATGTACAGTATATCACCATGCTAAACTCTCAGAGAGTTGTAATGACAGAAATGGCTAAACTAGATAACTGTGCATACTTATCTGAGAGAAATGTTTCATACATTTACAGAGAGCCTTGTCACCTGATAATTCATATTTTGATTTCAAATGTGTATTATTTGACAAATTTAATATATGGAAAAAATGTTTGGTAACACTTTATTTTAAGGTATCCTTGTTACACATGTTACATGTACTTACTATTATAATAAGAATTAAGTATGCATAATTACATGCAAGTAACCCTAAGCCAAACCCAAATCCTAACCCTAACAATATAGTAAGTACATGTAGTTAATTAATATTACTCAGTACTTATATGTATAATTATACTTTAACAAGGACACCTTAAAATAAAGTGTAACCAAATGTTTACATTTAATTTTCTACACAATCAGTAGACATAAAGCTGGGATAGAAAAATTCCAGCATCTGAGACTGTTGAGTGCAAATCATCAGTTTAGTGTCATTAAAGAAAGCAAATATAATAATTTGCATTTTTCCCTCTTTTTTTTTTTTCAAATGTGCACAAAATGTATCCCAAAAATTTAAATAGCTACTGCCAAGAAATGAAAGAAAAGGAAGGTGAATGTAAAATGTAGGGGTTTGATTGATGTAATAGACAAACTATGCCTAGTTTTTGGAATACAGTTTTCAAAAAGGAAGCAGTTTGAGCCATCACACTAAATATAAAGTAACTGTTTCATGAATGCTTTGAATTATATGGCCCACAAATAATTATGTGTATACCTGAATGGCCCTCGATAGGGAGAGGGTTGTTTTAAAACTTTAATGAGCCAATCATATGGAAACCTTGCCATGCATGACAGCCTGCAGACATGGCTGTAGTTGCTGTTCAAACTGAACATGAGAATGTGAAAGAAATCGCTGATCTCCTGGGATTTTCACTTTCAACTGTCTCTGCAGTTTACAGAAAATGGTGTGAAAGACAACAAACATTCCGGGAGCGGCAGTTCTGTGGGTGAAAACACCTTGTTAGTGAGAAATGCCAGAGGAGGATGGCCAGACAGGTTAAAGCTTACAGGAAGAGAGAGAGAGAGTAACTGAAATAACTCTTATAACAGTTGATGAGCTACAGCAGCAGAAGAACACATTGGTTCCCCTGGAACTCGAGCTGCGTCGGAAAACGCTAGGGGAACGCTTTCAGCGATACCAAGCTCTGAATCATATGTGTAATCAGTCGAATGATGGGTGAGACGTCCGCGGCGGGTGACGTCATGACAAGGAAGCTTTAAAAGCACGTGAGGTGCCGCCGGCGCTAGCTTTCTGTCATTCAGCGAAGCTCTCTGTGTGTGTCAGTCACGATTTATGTTCTGTGAGTCCTATTTATTGTTGTCTGTCCAAAAAAGTGCACAAGCATTCAATATAAGCTCCAGCAGAGAAAGAAAAGAAATGTCTAAACAAAAGACAAAAAAGGGCGAAAGTAGATCGCGTTACAGACTGTGTGTTCCTCCCTGCCCACGCTACATCACGAGCGGGGATACACACAGTTTGTGCGTGGTCTGCTTGGGAGCGGAGCACGCGGCGTCGGCTCTCGAGAGGGCCGACTGTCCGCATTGTGAGCAGTTGCCACTGCGTTTGCTTCGCTCCCGGAAGGCTCTCTTTGAGGAGGGAGCCTTCACCAGCGTTCCTCACGGTGCTGGCCCCGCTTCCACCGAGGCGGAACGGCAGCTGCGCTCGTGGGGTTCGCAGCTGGATCTGGTGGAGGGAATGGAGACGGGTGAGTTCCTATCTTCTTCCTCACCTGCCAGATCCGCTGCCCGCTCGCTGGGATCGGAAGCCCGTTCTGCGGCTACTTCCCCCCGGAGAGCGGGCTCGGCGCTTCTCCTATCTTCCTCCGAGGAGGTTGATGTGGAGAGCGTCGAAGATTCGCCCCCTCAATCCCCACAATATGAGGAGCTAATTAGAGGTGGTTATTTGTGCGGTTGCCAAGCTGAACATCGAGTGACCTGCAGAGAAACAGACTGAACCGCAGAAAAGCAAACTCGATGAACGCTTTCTGCGGGCCAGGTCGCTACCTCCGCGCCGGAGCCTGCCGTTTTTTCCCGATCTCGACACCTCAAACCATTCTCGGCCCGCTTATTCGTCCCCGCCTCTGATTATTATGGAAATGTGGCGGGGTTGGGGG
>NW_015506122.1:268485-276016 GCF_001515645.1 Sinocyclocheilus grahami | reverse complement strand
ATGCCATTACTGTTGCCTATGAGTCCTCTGATCTCCCCTCACCATTGGGGGTCAAGGCTCACTCGACAAGAAGTGTGGCGGCCTCCAAGGCCTTTCTGGCAGGAGTTCCTATGCAGGACATCTGCAACGCTGCAGGATGGTCTACGCCCCTCACATTCGTCAGGTTCTATGACCTAGATTTGCGAGCCACTCCAGGCCCCTCTGTTCTCTTGCCATAGCCGTGCCCTTCCACACTTGGCAGTGATTTGCAAGTCTGGCGGAGTGGACATCTGGTTCCCCTAGCGTTTTCCGACGCAGCTCGAGTTCCCGAAGGGGAACGTCCCAGGTTACGTATGTAACCATGGTTCCCCGAGGGAACGAGATGCTGCGTCGCAAGGCCATACTTCCGGCATCCCTACTAGAGCTTGCTTCACTCCTAAGAAGCTAGCGCCGGTGGCACCTCACGTGCTTTTAAAGCTTCTTGGTCATGACGTCACCCGCCGCGGACGTCTCGCCCATCATTCGACTGATTACACATATGATTCAGAGCTTGGTATCGCTGAAGGCGTTCCCCTAGCCTTTTCCAACGCAGCGTCTCGTTCCCTCTGGGAACCATGGTTACATACGTAACCTGGGACGTTTCTACTCAACTCAGAAGAGGAAACTAAACTGAGCACAAGATCGCTAAAACCAGAGAGTAGAAGATTGGTTAGGATAGAACAGCAGATAGTAGGATCCCAATTGGGTGTAAATAACATGAATCTATGGATCTGTCCTGCCTTGTGTCAACAGTTCAGGCTGGTCGTCAAGGTGTAATGGTATTTAGAATATTTCCTTGTCACACATTATTCCCCTGATACCAAATGAACATCATTAAATGACAATGTGGATCCATTTGTGGTCACATAAGGCATCTTGTAATGGCTACTTCCAGCAGCATAACATCCCATGCCACACATCATCTCAGGCTGGTTTCATGAACATGACAACTAGACCATTGTACTCCAGTGGCCTCCTCAGTCAATCTCTCTAAATCCAACATGAAATGGAAGAGTCGAAGCATTAATGCACAGCAAACAAATCTGCAGGCACTGCATGATTCTTGTTTCACCACAGACCAGAATCTCTTAACATGTGCCCTAATTGACATACTTATGCACTAATATACACCATTTTCTAGTATAAAAAATGGGTCTATGGAGAAAAAAAATATCTCTGATGTATCACGATTCTCTCTTCAATGATTTTGTGAACATGCCACTCATGTGCGCTAGAGCCTTATTCATGAGCCTTAGGCTACGTCCACATGAAGCCAGAGCTTTCCCTATCTGATTTTTTTTCTCCTCGTCTCAAGAAATATCACACGTAACCACGAAACCGACACAAAACGATGTAGAATGCATGCCAGACCAGCATGTGGCGCTGCAATTCTGCCACAGAGATACGCTAAAACCGGAGAAGAAGACTTGGACTATGCGCATAAAACTTGCGCGCCTTATTTTTCTTGCTGCCAATTATACACAAACACACACAAAATCATGAAATAAGCATATAAACTTGCAAAAAGTCTCATGTTTGAAGCAAAATACTAGAGCATTCATGTCCTTCATTGCATAGGCGCTGTGAGAAAAGTGCGCTTTGCTTGACAAAGTATTGCATTTCAGATTTTCCCTTCCAAATGCTCTACAAAGAGATTTTTTGCCATGTGAAAGGCAGTATAAATTTAATACACAAAACACACTCTCAAAGTGCTTTTATTATGCTAATTTACTGTAAAAAGTCAGTTATGTCTTACTACCTTATATTTGTTTGCATGTTTTGAAGCTATATTTAGTTAATAATTCTTAACATAAATTATTTAGATTTATTATTATTTTTAATATTTTAAAAAGTTCTTATACAGTAAGTAATATATATGCACAAATACATTTCATATTCAAAGCCTGTAAACTCGTTATAAAAAAAAAAAGTACTGTAGATAAAGAATCATGTTAGAATTGAATCGTGATTCCCAGAATCTTAATGCTGATCTAAGCAGCCCTTTTTCATCAAAATTGTTAACAAAACGCACCCTTTTCCACATGTAACAACCTTATTATCTGTGTAAGTGTAATTGAATTTCCAACAGATGTCCCGTACTGTTAATGTTGTTGGCATTACTCCACTGTGAAGATGTGCCAGAAAGAGATATTACAGACAGAACATGTGCTAGCAGAGAAGTGGCTGGAAGAAGGAGTGACAATAGTAAAGCATATGTGTGAGAAAGAGAGCAATAGTCACACGCCAACACAACTTGCTGCCAGCATTATGCAAACAACACTAAATCAACCTTCTTAGTGGGAAAACCCATTCAACATAAGACACTACACTACAGAGTTGCCATGACATGCCTTTATCTCCTAATAGTGGACAAAAATAAAAGTTCTCCATATCCTCTGGCAGAGCAGAAGACAACTCACACTGCCAAGACTGTCAAGTAATCTCATTTCCCCTGTGATATCTGCGAGAGTGTCTTATTCTTATCATGCTGAGAGATTAGCTATAAGAGCAAGCTTCACCTCTGCATTGGCTGTTGACATGTTTCTTTTCTTCCATGTAGAACTTAGTAAAATATGTTTTGAACTCTAGAACCATATCTATCTGATTTATGAATGACTGATTCAGACTGGTTTTGTGAACTGGATCAAACAATTTGTTGAAAATGTCAAAAGAATGATATGTTCATGAATCGGTCATCAGTACTTTCAGTGAATAACAATGTCGGTCTGTTCCTCAAACAAAGCTATTATACTGTTCAGAAGACTTATATTACACAAGTCTTAAAGACAACGGCACTTTTGCTTGCTTTTTGAAGCTTATAAGCCTTAGTTCCCAGCACAGACTGACAAGCGGAATCTTCAAAATGTTTTCTTTTGTGTTCCATGGAAGAAAGCAAGTCATATGGGTTTAGAACAACATGAAGGTCACCAATTTTGTGAGTGAATTATTAATTTAAGGGATACATTCAGGGTGATACAGCTGTGAACGGATAAGAAAAAAAAATGTAGGACAGGACTTGGTTCTATTCATCAGTTGTTGGTTGGATTCTAAGATGTGACCATTGCACTCAAAAATGAATGCAGGTTTCCAGTTGGTTGTAGTAAAGGGGCGGGTTCTTGGCAGACTAACTGATTGGTGAAGTCCTGTATACGTCGCTAAACATAAAACAAAAACATAAAACAGGAGCTCTTTTTTCAAGATCATCCAGATAAACCATGGCATGGACAGTTCATGAGCACTGAATTTGGCAGCTACTCATTTTATGTTGAGGCAGTGATGCAAGAAAGATGTCAGAGTCACCAGCTGACTGGGGGCAACATGCACATGTGGGAGAGCCTGCGGGACGAGAAGGATCTCCACAAACACTTGTCCTGCCACCACATCAACTACACCTGTGAAGCTGCAGACAAAAGTGTTTGCATGATCTCATTTAAAAGTGGAGCAAGCCAAGGACTTTGATGTTCTTCGTGTTGTGCTGCATGGGGCGCACATGGCCAGCTCATGAGCACGACTATTAAAGTTCTGTGAGAGCTGAGAGGCCCTGCCGGCTCGGGCTTCTTTGCTGTCATTTCTATCACTCAAGCACTTTCATGCGGGTTTCCCCATCCCATCAGTCTACGTCTGGGGTCACTGCACTTTCCACAATACCTCCTTCCACATCAAACCCCAGCCAGCAGGATATATCCTCTCTCTCTCTCCTGCTTTCACACAATCTCTTCGCTCTCCTGTGGCAAAGGAAAAAAGGTGGGGGATACCTTGCTTCTGTGTGAGGATAGTAAGGGGGCTCCAGGCCTTTGAAGTGTGATCTGAGCCCCTGCAGACATGCCAATGGGATTTACAGTGGATGAAGATCCTCTTTGGGTCGTGTGCAATGCTGTGGACCTTTGAATTTGACACTTCTAGGTCTGGATTTCACTGTCAAACTTGGTTTTAACCAACAGTGCCAGCTTTACCTGTTGTTAAAAGCCAAATTACTTGTAGCCACGTTTTAAGAGGAGATGCCAATTTTTCGTGAGCCACATCCAAGGAGTGGTTCTGATTTGATTTTACAGGGATCATATAATGCATCACATTACACCAGACAACAGCTGTGCCTCTGATGCCTGTAAAGCATCAAATGCTAAAGCAAGTGATATCTGAATAACTAATGGCAAAGTATGTGGGGCATTCACTAACGACCATATAAAGACACAGGATGTCACACTAACACATGCAGGAACCAGAAAAAGAGAGTGGGAGATAGTCAGAGCTTCCAGGCAAAATCTGGAGCATATAACACCAGTGCTTTTAGTGTGCAAGTTTGCATCTGCATGAAAAGCATGACTGCCACAGATCTAAAAACAATGCAGAATTGCATGCATTTTCATTATAATAAGTTCATGATCAGCATTACATAAATTGATTACAATTACGTAGGCCCCACTGATTTCCACAATGCAAAATGCAGACAGAATTTCTGTGTTTGCCACATTAGTATATGAATATGTGAACACATGAACTTCATCTCCAGAGCTGCTCTAAGAATCATTTCACCCGCATTATCATTTCATTTGAGAAAGCTAACATTAAATACACAGAGAAACTCAATCGTCTTCACTACAATCTGCCAAATTAAAAGTTCAGTTTAACCTAAAGAAATTGTGACAGAAATATATTACTATTGTACAGTAGAATAATTTCATAAGGCTCTTTTATTGTAATTATAACATTTAAATTGAGGATTCAAACAAGTAGATTTGCTTTTTGATTATTAAAATTCAAATATTAATTATTACATTCACTCTTAAAGTTTTATGTTTTCAATTAATTAGTATCACATTACACCAGACAACAGCTGTGCCTCTGATGCCTGTAAAGCATCAAATGCTAAAGCAAGTGATATCTGAATAACTAATGGCAAAGTATGTGGGGCATTCACTAACGACCATATAAAGACACAGGATGTCACACTAACACATGCAGGAACCAGAAAAAGAGAGTGGGAGATAGTCAGAGCTTCCAGGCAAAATCTGGAGCATATAACACCAGTGCTTTTAGTGTGCAAGTTTGCATCTGCATGAAAAGCATGACTGCCACAGATCTAAAAACAATGCAGAATTGCATGCATTTTCATTATAATAAGTTCATGATCAGCATTACATAAATTGATTACAATTACGTAGGCCCCACTGATTTCCACAATGCAAAATGCAGACAGAATTTCTGTGTTTGCCACATTAGTATATGAATATGTGAACACATGAACTTCATCTCCAGAGCTGCTCTAAGAATCATTTCACCCGCATTATCATTTCATTTGAGAAAGCTAACATTAAATACACAGAGAAACTCAATCGTCTTCACTACAATCTGCCAAATTAAAAGTTCAGTTTAACCTAAAGAAGTTTTATGTTTTCAATTAATTAGACATGCTTTTGGAAAATGTAATCCAGAAAAGAAAGAATGAATGAATGAATGATTGAAATCAGACAAATTCTGATTTTGGGGAAAAGAGATAAAAGGGATTTCATAGGGCTGCTTCCTCAGTTTGAGAGTGAGGGTAGGAAAAAAGAAATAGAGATCTTCTCAAATTTGGATTCTAATTTGAGAAGATGTTAACCCAGTGGAGTGAGCAATCACCTTCCAGCCCTCCTCAAACCTCCCCAGTGTTTTCCAGAAGAGCAGCTGCTTCCTGTCTGAGAGAAAGGCATCCAGCCACGCTGAGCTAGCCATCTTACCGACAGTAAATCACAATCCTGCAAAGCTTCTCCTATACACTCATTCCCCTCTCACAACTCGTAAAAACCACTGCCCTACAAAACTGGTGTCATGTGTGCAATATGTTTTCTATTATGATGCACATAATTGTGTCAACCACTGAAAACATTGCATCAAGTTTGGGAGGCACCAACGGGCACAACCCTCCGAATACATTGACAGGGTCAAGGTGTGCTCCCCAGATGTAGAGATCGTAAGTTTCTTGACTGGGGTCTTGCAATCTTCTATGAAAAAGATCATGGCTGCCAATGGCCTAATTGCATGGTCTTCTGCAGAGTCATTGTGTCTGAGATCAGACTGCCTCCTGCTGCTTCATTGCTCAACTGCACCTAAGGGTCTCTGAATATAGCCATTGCTCAATCTCTGAAGTGTCTCTCAACCACCCGCTAACTCATATGCATGCTTTCCTTTCCACTGGTCTCTTCATGCAATCATCATTTTTCAATGGGTCTATGGAGCTCTTGAGGTTACAAGTGGTTTGTTCTTCCCGGTCTGCAAAAAATCCCATACACATCTCCAGGTCAAAGGGAGGGGAAATATTCATATATATTCACAGTATTGCCAAACAAAACATTGTCCTTATCAACATACTTGGACAGCATTGACAACATGTGTGGTTTTACTCTATAGGATCAGCTTTGGCTTGGGATTTAGGGCTATGAAAGGGTAGGGGTTTAGGGATTTAGGTTTGGATATGAGGGTTTGAAATTGGTTGCAGAGATAAGAATTACAGTATGATTTGAAGTTGCAGAAGTAAACAGATCTTTTCTTCCATATTGTGATGTATATCTGAAGTCAAAATGTAGGACGGGGATGTGGTTTTGCTAACTGGTTCTTGATTAGATTGAGGCATCTTAATGTGAGCTTTCAGTCAATTGTGAAAAAGAAATTTAGCGTGGATGGCAATTATGACTATGTATTCATGATATGATTTATTTTTCTTCCCTAAAACTTTCAGGCATCAAACTGCTATATAACATAAGGTATTATGTCAATCCTACCACTGCATTTGTATTTGGCTTCTATTTCAGGATTTGGAAACATTTTATTTTAAGGACTAATTCTCACTATTAACTAGCATGCATATTGTTACGTTCCGTGTTTATTTATACAATATTGTTGGTTCCCCTTCAGGAACTCGAGCTGCGTCGAAATCGCTTTGGGAACGCCCCTGCGTAACCGCGTTCTGAAGCACATGTAAAATCAGTCCAATGGAGCAGCGAGAAGTCACAAGCGGGGTGACGTGAGCGCCAGGAATTATAAAAGCGCATCCGGCAGAGCGCAAGTTAGCTTCTGCTCTTCAGTAGCGCTCTGTGTATGTGTCAGTCTATTTACTGTTGTCTGTCAGTCCACAAGCATTCAAAAGAATATATCAAAGTCTAAACTAATATCTATGTTGAGCAAACGGCATTACAGATGTTGTGTGCCTCCCTGCCCACACTATCTGGCAGCGGGGGATACACACGATCTGTGTGTTGTTTGTTTAGGAGCGGAGCATGCACGGTCAGCTTTCGAGGAGCTGATTGTCATCACTGCGAGTTACTCTCGCTGCGTATGCTCCGCTCTCGCCTGGCTGTGTTTGATGAGAGCGGCCAGGCTCGCGATCCCACTGGCAGCGGTCCCGCTGTTGCCGAGGCACAGCGTAGACTGTTGGGGATGGCGGGTGGATTTAGCGGAGGGATCCGAAACGGGCTCGTCCTTTTCTCGGTCCTCACCCACTAGATCCGCGGCTCTCTCTCAGTGTTCGGAAGCCCGC
>NW_015506122.1:267822-268470 GCF_001515645.1 Sinocyclocheilus grahami | reverse complement strand
TCCTCCGAGGAGGTGGATGTGATGAGTGTCGAGACAGAGGAGACTGTGGACTCGCCACCACAGTCCCTCGCGTATGAGGTGTGATTCGTGCAGTCGCCAAAATAAAATATCGTTTGGCCAGCCGAGAAACAGGATGCTGGTCCTAAAAGTGATTATGGGGTGTGATTTGTGCAGTCGCCAAAATAAAATATCGCTTGGCCAGCCGAGAAACAGGACGCTCGTCCTAAAAGTAATTAGACGAGCATTTTCTGAATCCAGATCACAGCCTTCACAACGGGGCCTTCCGTTTTTCCCCGATCTCCATGCTGAGGTGTCAAGATCGTGGGAGAAACTGTACTCATCCCGTATTTACAGCCCCACAGTCTCGAATTATTCAAAAGAACATCGTGGGGCTGAATGATAAGGGATATGGGACGATGCTATCTCTCCCCATCCTCAGCATCGTCCCTGAAGGCCCTGAAGCTTCCCACCAGGCCCGTTAGGCTTACATCGAGTCTGGTTGGGAAAGCTTATACGGCGACAGGTCAGGCTGGCTCATGTTTGCACACCATGGCGGTGTTACAAGCATACCAGGCTGACCTGCTCAGGGTTGGGGCTGCTGAGCGGGAGCAGCCCAAGCCGTCAAGCTCCTCATATCGCCAGTCTCAA